>NC_136820.1:48788424-48962807 GCF_951394365.1 Tetrao urogallus | reverse complement strand
TGCTTTGAACAATGTGGCTTTCTGATTTCTGAAATACACCATGTTTTCACCGGAGATATATATTTTTGGGTAATTATTTAGCTTATTTAATTCAAATTTTATCTGTTTTATTTTATTTATCTGCTTTCTCTAATGTTTCCTACCATACCTAAAGTAAATCTAAGCATGCACGTCTATTATTTTCATTCACGTTCTCTTACATCACTGCTTACACTGATTTCTTACCTAATTTTAATGATACGTTCATATACAGTCTTTCTAAATTAGTTAAGATGAACAGAAAGATTTACAATCTTCTCTGAGAAATTTGGCAGAAACTTAAAGGTACAATCTACTTCAAGGATCTCTAAGAACAAAAATCAGTGAATATTTTTAGCATCAAATAGAGATGACCCAACTCTTGCTGTGATAGAGCCCTCTCATGAGTTCAGCATTCAGAATAGCTGTTAGGTGGGAAACTGGTGGCAAATTGCTCTGAGCACTCATTAGTCTGAACAGTTCAGGAGATACTGTAACCTATATGAAAAAAAAAAAGCCTATGTTGGGCAGGGTTTGGGAAGAGCAAAAACAAAACACCTTGAGTCCTGCGTGCTTGAGAATGTGACTTTTCTCTACTGTAGTTCTTCTGCTGAGAATGTTATGGTTTAAGTAATCCTCTAACACAAGAGAATTCTCTAGCACTATGTTGGCAGCAGCAGAGGAAATCTCCCAGATCTTCCTGAAGGGGCTTGGAAATGTTTTCACAAAATAAGAGATGCATCTCTTCTGTTTCAGTATATGGAAAAGAGAAAGGTTCTGCTGCAGAAGTTTCACAGATTTAATATGAATTCATTGTTTGGCAAAAAAACCCCGCTCAAGTGACCTCGTTTTCCTGGGGACACTGGACAGAGGATTGTGAATGGTTTACTGAGTTGCCTTGCAGTCAGCTGGACTGTGGGGACTTGACCACAAGCTCACTGCAATGAGAAGTACAAGTTTATTTAGCCAACTTCAGAGACATTTCACTGACATCACTACTATAGAGAAAAGGCAGACAGTTCCCTGAGCAGAGGTGTTCAGTACCTTCCAAGCTCTCAGGCTGAGACATCCCCATGAAGATATAGCAGAAAGGTCTAGTAGAAGATTCATGGTCCTGATTTCATGGAATACCTGAAAATATCTCGCATAGCATTGGATGGCTGTATTTAAGCAAAATGAACAAAGGCCTGTAATCACCTTGGCCAACTCAGATGGAAGGGGGATGACTCTCCATCTGGAAAGCTTGAAAGGCCTCCAGCATACACTGATGAGGGTATAATCATGCCCTTAATCCAACTGCCATCCCAGCTGGGAAAAGAAAGCAGTAATCTCTGCATTTACTTACTTGCATATTCCAAATAAGAGCACCAAGACCGAGTGGGTACAACCAAAATGTGCAAATCCAAACAATGTATGAGATTTTGTCTCAAACTTTATTGCATGGGGTTTTTTGGGGGGGTTTGTTTTTTTTTTTTTAATGCATCCCTCTCACTGAAAGACCAGTAATTATGAGGAAATCTCAGGTTTGTTTTTAAAAAGAAAATAAAGTAATAATCCTCAGAAGAAACCTTAACAAGTCAAAATGGAAAAATTTCCAGTACGAGAAGGCAAATGAGCCTACATTTATTTTTGTAAAAGTCTGATGAATTTTAAGTCGATAATATACTTGGGATGGGAGGTAGAAGGCAGAGAGAGGGCTGACTCATGTTTTTTAAATGCTCAGGGTTAGCACCAGTGTGTTTGGCAAATTCTTATGTGTACTTAATATGTGTGAAGGAAATTATAATTGGTCCATAGATGATTTGTTAACTAAAAATAGGGCTAAAGCTGTAAAAATATTTGTAACATAAAATTTAACCAACTCTTCATCATTCTTTAGTGCTTTTCTCAAAACACGTCGCTAACTATGGGGTCTCTAAACACCTCTCCATGGTAATTTATTTGAGGGCTGATGGCAAAGCTGAAGATGCATTTCAGCAAGTTGGACGAGATCTGCAGAGGCAGTTAAACCATGTGAGGACCTACCAAGCTAACAGGGCAACTCCTTCTCAATCACAACACTAGATTGCCTCACTGATTTCAATGTCTTTCTCCTGCCTGTGGGGTTAGAAGCTTGTTGGGATTCTGCATTCATAAGTTAAGGAGCAGTGGCTCAGCGTTTTGGACATTCGATCGTTCTGTCCTTGATGGCTGAACATGTCTCCAAAGCAGGGAACCGATCTCATGTTTTTCTAAGCACCATATTTTCTTTCCAGCTCTAATTTTGCATAATCTTCCTACCAGTGAGATTCTCTCAGCTACTTTTTCTTTTGAGACAACAGCAAAAACCTTCTAGGATACACATTTTCTGTGCGCCCTACAGGAACGTTCCCAGGTGACTTTGCCATTAAAGAGGAACCCCATGTGAGCTCATGTGGTGGTCCCTCTCATCACATGTCATGTCATCTTATATGCAGGGAAAGTCTCAGTCTGCCTATGGAGCAGACTGAAAGTCCAGTTGAAGTCGATGGAAATAATCCTCCCTTGACCCTCATGAGCTCTGGCTCCTCTCCAGGCTCATGATGTTCACACCTCCTTAACGCAACCTCTGGCACTTGAGTAACATAAAGCTGGTTTGGAGGAAAATGTCAGGTAACGCAGTGTTACAGCCACCCTGGAGGAGACGAGATGGTTGGATTTTCCCAGCTCTGCTGCTCTCTGGTTCAGAGCAGAGTTTATGAAGTGCTCCTCCTCTGAATGCATCCAAACTGATGCTGTGCCTGCAACCAGAGACCGCAGAACTTGAGCTGCTGCTGACACCTCGCCAGTGACCTCAGCGTTGCTCGCCTCTCTCCTCTCCACAAGCTCTGCTCCTTCCCACTCAACCCCCTCTTGCTCTTCTCCCCACCCCCATGACAGCACCGTGGCTGGCTCCAAAAATCTGTCAGTTCCTATCCCTGAAATTATAGGCAACATTTTGCAAAATGGTGGAGGCCTGCTCAGTGTTATTTCCCCATCACTCCTCACTTGCCCTTCAGTAATACGTGAATGAACTTGGAAAAATCCCATGATTCCTTCTTTCCTCTTTTTGCCTTCCCATCTTATCTCTCTTATTAAGCACTGCACCATCGTGCTCCCAACCTTCCTCCCTTCCAGTCCTTGTCAAACAGCAAGAGTAAAATCGGTGGCCACTCACCACATAATCATATAGTCACATAATCTTATAAGTCATGTAATCTTAAAATTTTTTCACAGTACACATTTGGAAATGGAATCCATATGTATGTAGAATGTTACTTTCACAGCAAGATTTGCATCTTGTTGCACAAGATTTGGAGAGCCCGAGAGGAAAACCATCAGGGAATGGAGGCGAACTGTAAGCTTTCCATTAATTAATTTTTTAATTTCAATTTCTACTCCATCTCTTCTCATTCAGCTACGCATTTTCTCCTTAAGGAACCGAATTCTGCTCTTGACAGATGCTGGGTGGAATTATGGACCACTACTTTACTGGATATGAAATCTTAAATGGACCCATTAGATGCTTTGTTATGATCCTTGGGTTACATAAATTTTTCTATGTCGTCATATAGATAAGCTATGATAAACTTCTGCATGTACTGATAAAGTCTCTTACTTTTCAGAATTGATTGGTGCATGGAAACTAACTCCTGGAAATCTTCCCTTTCTGTGCTAACTCTTAAATAACATCCAAATGTGACTTGAGAGTCTGTCAGGTGATCTGGACAACTATCAGATAAATTGGCCCAATATATCCAATACTGCATGAGATATGGGCTGATATTGGTCCATACACAGTGGACAACATTGACAAATAAGTAGCATGGACAATCAAATATCAGCATCTAATGACAGCCCTATGAATCTTAATCATGTTTGTAGTAGAATTTTGAGGTATTTGTAGATGAAAGTAAATCTTATGGAAATGGCAGCTCCCTCCATGAAAGCTGTGCCATCCTAACATTCAGTGCTAACTAAACAGACCTGAATTTAAGGCTTTAAACTGAGAACAAATGCTCAGTTCATTAAACAAAAAATGTCCAAGTGACAATGAAGTCTAACATTTGGCCCCTTTTTTTTTCTTTTTTTTTCTTTTTTTTCCAAGAGCCAAGGTCACCATCAGCTCCACTGTGTGCATTTGATATCTGCAAAAGAAAAAAAAAAAGATGTTGTCTTTTTCTTTAGGAAAGAAATATCACTCAGCCATCAGTATCAACAATTTCAAGTGTGGTTCAATAAGTGCACAGCGATGGTCTGTGTTCCTCTATATAACAGGTATGCAGAGATGGACTTCTTTTGCTATATCAAGGTAAAAGGACAACCTGAACTGGAGGTTCTTCATGTTTTATGTTGGTGGTGCATTGCCTCCCACTATGACAGCATGATTCACCCAGGCTTTGGCTATCAAGATTCCCCAGGTGGTTGAATTAAAAATAAAGACTGTGCTGGTATTCTGAAGGGAGACCCATCTCTCCTAGGAGATTAGCAGACAAGCTACTGTCAGCTATGCTACTGGAATACAGGAGTGATGCCTTTCCCTAGAAAGAAAACAGAACAGCAAACACCTGGATATATCTTTCTTTTTCCTTCCAACTCTGTCAGTGTGTGAGTGCCAAATCCGTGCCAATTCAGGTCACTGCACACAGCAGCACAGAAAAGGAACAGAACAAAAACCCTGGGGAATTCATCACGATGGAGCAGCCCAGGCTTCAGTAGCTGCAGCAGCAGGTGGGCAGCGTTAACGGGGCTTGGCTGTCTTCAGCTGTTTTGAACATTTGCTACTAGAAAGAGATGTTCAGAGGTCATGTCTGTGTTAGGAGGGACACTGTTTCTGGTCTGGGATATTAGTCATTAATTAAGAGCAGGTGTTGGTTGTCTAGACAACTATGTGGGCTAGCCGGAAAGAAGTGGATTTTCAGGTGATTACTAGCAAAGGGTTGGAAATTAACCACTTAACAAGCTTCATTCTATTTTGTTTTACCATGAAATATTAATTTTTTTCTCAGGAAGTCTATTATTTTATAAATAAAGAAGATCATCTGCAGGATATGCCATGATTCTTCATCATGAAATGAAAATCAGGCCAGAACTTTGTAAGATCTCACACTGTGTTTTCAGAGAGAAATGTCCCCTGTCCATCAGTATCAATAACGTGTGTCTCAGTGGATGCAGTCTGGATAAGTCCATACAAATGTGCATATGTATATCCACAATTTGCCCTGGAATATTCTGAGTTTGCAACTCTTAGGAAGACACTTCATGACAATGTTTTTTAACTGTATATGGCAATTTTTGAGTTCCTGCTTTTTACTTTGTTGAACCTCTTTATCCATGTGGTTCCTGAAGACAGATTTGTTTGGAATCTGGTCCCATTAACCCTTAGTGGGTAACTTAGGTAAAAGATGAGGAAGGTAATAAAAGTTAGAAGTGAAAGAGGTAAAAATTGCACACAGAACAGTCCTGCAAAGGCTATATTCAGCTATGTTAGGAGGGTGAATTCCTGAACTGAAACTCTGAACTTCCTTCCATTCCTGCATCTTTAGGGGACCCTACCTGAGCATCCATCTGCCTTTAACTAGAAGGATTGATTTGAAATTGATTTCCCATTTCTAACTCACCACTGAACCCACCTTTAAAGATCTAATATTGGATAATGCTCTAGTCACAACATTGCTTATTACACACCCTACAGTGTATAGCCTTTGGTTTTTTAGACATAGACTTCTCAGCTAACTCATAGATAACAGGTACAGCAGGTAAGCATCACCTACACTGCACCAAGGAATGGATCATTGTGCTCCGGATCATTTTCTGATGTAGAAATAAGTTGTAAGATGCACTGGGTTACATTAATGACAGCACTCTGGTTTAATTGTGTCTCAAATTAAAGTTGTCCCTAATGGCATTTACGTATTCTTTTAATGAATTCATAAGAGATATAAGAATCCTTCGGTAGGAGAGGTAGTTTAGGGGTCTGTTACTTGGTTCTGACATTTTGTTGCCTTGACTTAGCTAGAGATCCCACCCCATCAAATAGCACCACCAGAAGGTGATATCACTTATCTATGGAGGAAGGGGGAAATTTAGGCTGTGAGAGATTATCATCTTGTTGGCATAAATTGTTGCTCAACAGATGTGCAACTGAGAGCACCTGGAAATCTATTTCAGACTTATTGTTGAATTTAGGACAGGTGGATAACTCATCTTACCATGGTTTAATGGCATTGTATTTGATTTTTTTCTTCTAATGTGACATGTGTGAAAGGCAACAGTAGGGTCCTTTCTGCTGCCTAGCTAGAAGACACTTCCAACTGAGGAATAATACACATCAGAGCTACTAGCAAAGACCATGAACTACAATAACATGATTGTGAGAGCAGGAGGAAGCACCAAAATCTTATGACCCTCTACAAAATCCAAGATGGGTTCTGCATGGAAGGGGTTGAAGTTTCCAATTCAGATTTCTAAGTCTAAGTTGTCCTTAGTTTGGGCGTCCTGGAAGACAGTCTCAGAGCTCTCAAAACCTTGGAGATACCAACCTCTGTGTAGCAGGAGAGCATTTCTGAGATCCACCGCACAAAGTTTCTGGCATCTGGAGAAGATGAACAGGGAAAACAGATATTTGAGCTGGGCAAGTATGGTTGTTCCTTAGTCATATCCTTGTTTCTTTTTTGTACTTCATCATATCTATACACGTAAGTGTATCTCATTTATCTGGATGTTCAAACATCAACTACATGAAAGCTGATAGAGGGGGGAAAAAAGAAAGAAAGAGAAAGAACTATTTTCTTAATATTAGCTATTATTTCTGTTCTTTTGCAGTCAATGTGAAATTTTGTTCTGTAATTAAGGATCATACTTGACTTCAGTAATTTTTTTACTTAAGCATATGCTTAACATACAGTATATTTTCAGATTCTGTGCTGAACAAAGGCTTTAATTTCAGCTTTTTTTTTGTTGTTTTTTGCTTTCCTTTCACCCTTTCTCATCCCTTTACTCATCTGCTACTTCTAATCTAGGCTTGCCTTGTATAAATAAATCCCAAATTGACGTCATTTGTCTGTGGTATGGAACACTGTTTATGTTGAATCAGGTTTACTGTTTTGTTAGCATGGAAGGCAACCTGAATGGTCCAGGTGCAGAAGCCTGAAGCTTAGGGCTTGAAACAAACACGTGGATTGATCCAGTCAGCTTCTTACATTAATTAACTGTACTTCTTAACTGTTCTCCTTCTTTTCTGTTCACCTCCCTCACCTCCAGCTCCTTTGGTAAATGAAAACACAATCTTGATTCATTCAGTATAGCTTTGCTTTCAGTCTGACACAGAACTGAAGTAGGTTTTGCTTGGCAAAGCAAAGTATTGCTAAGGTTGCTGAAAACAGTGTGTAATTGCTACGTGATTTTTCCCCTCTTTTGTTTCTTGCTCTCATTGATGAAATCAACATAGATCTGTAAATGAGGTGTGTCTAATTTGAACTACTGAGTGCTTTATTGGTGATAGATTTGCTGTAACTATTTCCTGAAGATATTTGTTTTCTTTTCCCCACTTATGCTGAGAGTTGGGCCATTATTCTTCAATAGAAAGGCCATTTAAAAAGTCCAGCTGAAACAGCTCTAGTCTTTACTAACTTATATATTTGTTTAAGGGACTTATACAGAAGAAAAATACCAAAAATAACCTCTGAAAATACAAGTCCTCAATCAGAACTTGGTTGTTTGGGCTGCATTAACAGCTTTGCCACAGATTTCCTCAGTTTACTTGTGAAATGGTGCAAAACATAAAACCACCCCCTTTGTCTTATTTCTCAGTGCTGGCCATTCTGCATAGCAGATTTAAATTACAACGCACAATAACTATCTGTAACTGAGTGTCATTTAAGGGTCCTTTTAAAATGCCAGAGTAGTTATACATTTATATATATGTATTTAATAATCAAGCCTTTAATCTCTCAGTGCCTTGATCTGTAAGGACCACGATAATGCTTGCTTTGTCTCTAAGCTCTTTGATGCAGCCTGGTTCCAAATCCATTATTTTAGGGAGGGCTTTGCTGAGAGAGAACCTTGTTCTTTGTGGGACCTACTTCCACTTTTGACTCAAATTGTGACATTGCAAAACGATGCACTTGCCTATAAGGTAGGGCTAAAACAACTGCTGTCCCATTCAGTGTCCAAAAATGAATGGGTTCCTCTTAGAAACTGGCTATTCAGTACTATATATTATTGGTGAAGTTTGGGTTTTTGCCCCTGGCTAACTTTCTGAAAGCTGTTCAGCCCCTGATCTGACAGTAGAACAATGACTGTCGCCTTTGACTTTTCTGTGACACTCATATTTCACAACAGCAAAGCAGTTCCTTTCAACCCTTTAGCATTTGTGAACATAGTAAGAAATTTCTAATGCTAAAATATAACCTGAGCTGAAAATTTCTCTCTGATAACTTGGGTCTCTTTGTGACCATGCACTTGATCTTCTACGGAATTTACAGGAGGAGGAATCCGCAGTGGAGAGACAAAGTGTTGGTTCTTAGAGGTTGTCACTCTATAGGATTAAAAAAAGAGTAAAAGTAATAGTAACTAAAATGTTACACCTTCACCTTTTGTAAATATGACTAATGGGATAGAACTCAGCTTTCCTTGGAGAGGAGAGGACCTGATATCTTGTGTGGTTCCAGATGCCTTCCCCTTTCAATGAGGCTGCTGGGGGTGGCTCAGTTCAGGGATGCATCAGTGCATTTTGAGCACTAATAGAATTTGATGAATTAAATTCTCCTCTGATATGTAATTCCCTGAGGTGGCTTTGTAATGACCAGATATCTGCCCTCCTCAGAGTCATTTGGGCCTCAAAGGACGTCACATGCTTTCTAAACCAGGTCTTTTCCCCATTACCCAATCCCCACTTAATTTTGAGGGGTTGGTTCACCAGCCAACTTGCAGTCTTCCTCTGCATCATTATTCATGAAGATCTTTGCAGGCATCTTAGGGTATGTCCTAATTGCAGATTCAAGGAAAGACAGCGTCATATAGAAGGTGTAGAGCACAGTGACTGGATCTTGGAGCTGGCTCAGTATTGGGAATGATGATAGCAGTACAATGCAGCTGAAATGAATGGGATTTGGTCACTCAAGGATGGAAAAATCACAAGCTTATTTTTAAAACCTTGACCTGAAAGTCATGGTGGCAAGCAAGATGCTAAACATCACTTTGTGGTGCAGATGATAGAAGTTTGGCTTGTGGGCATGACTAGAATTCTAGTAGCCTGATGCAAAGCCCAAATGAATCTGCTAAAGCAGACTCAGTAACTATTTGACCCCAGACAAATTTATATCTCCCTGGGTTAATGACTCAAGGGAACAGTCTTTTCTGTTGCTCAGGCTTTCTAACTCCTTGTGATTTACCTTCCTCACTGGGATGTTCCCAAGCCAGCTCTAACTCCACCCAGATTCCTGCTGACCGTGATCCATTTTCTTCTGGTGCTTAGCAGTTTTTCTGGAGAGAGTCTCAGTAGGACAGTCTTTGTGCTGTAAGCTGATCCAGCCGTCAGGATGGAGGGTTGAGCCTGCCTGAAGAATTTGGAAGAAGGGTTTCTAAACTTCTCAATGCATAAACCATGTGAGCATATGGTCATAAATCCTATAAGCTTGAGCACTTAGTGGTGATATGATAGCAGATGATGGACTCTCTGGATAATGCTGCTGTAATGTAAGGTGAATGCAGCAGGGAGAGACTGGAGCCTCAGGGTCAGCTTCACAAGCTTTGCTCTCTTAGGCAATGTGGCAAATGTCCACCATACACACAGACAGCTCCAGAATGCAGCAATACCTCTGGGCAACTGATTACTGAACTCACTGACAGAGTGCCCAGAGCAATTTCTGGGATAAGAGCCCTCGTTGTCTTGCAACGCCGCTGAAAGATTCCCCCTTCCTCTCCCCTTCCATCCCTTGAAGACAGGGAGCATCTGTTGAGTCATCTCATCCTTTCCCTGAAGCATGCCTCGTGTTAAGGTTCTGGCATTCATGTCAGGCACCATGTATTCCATGTGAACATCAGGCCCCCAAAATACCATGCCAACAAAAAGATATTAATGAGGATTTTTCTGATTTGCTTCTCTCTGATTACAAGCTGATTGTGGTGTTTCCTACTGGGGCTTACTGAGTAGCGCCGCCCCCTGCCTCCCCTCTCATATGTCCTGGGGATGAAGAGGCTAATCCTTTACATTAACCAGCCCATTAACTATTGTGCCTGTAAAAACACCCAGCCTGTCACAATTACTCCTGGCCCTGTTCCCTCCTGCCCATCAACTTGATCGAAGATAATGTGTAATGGGATAGCGTGGCGCTGCATGCTGTTGACACTAGGAAGAAAGATCCCAGGGCTGAAGTGCCACTCAGGTTACAGATGAGCTGGAAAATCCACCCACTCATGAGGGTGGTGACAGCTTTGTATACAAACTCTTGCTGCCCGCGATACTGAGATTGTGGAGGCTGAAAGTCGGCAAGTGCTTGACGGGCAGGACTTTGACGAGAGCCAACAGGGAGCGGGGTTGGGAGAATGTCTGTGGAGGTCAGTTGGGTCATCTCTTTTTTAAACTTTCATGCTTTAGCGTAAGTGGCATAAGTTATCAGCTTAAGATGAATCAAATGAGGAAATCTGCTTACTGTGCAGCTCAAATTTTTGTCGTTCAGAACAAAGGGAGACCAAGAAGTTGAGTGTACAACTGCGTTGCTGTGGCCATGGGTTGTTCGTGTGTGCTTGCACACATCAGGATGTGCTTGTTGAATTTCTGCAGACACTGTCTAAGATGCCTGGCAGTGTGCTGCAGTACCTGAGGTACTGAACCCAAACCATATGGCATCAACAGAGACAGACCCAGGAACCTGGTTTCGTCCTCTTGATTCTGATACCAGCATTACACATGCCATTGTGTCATCTCTTATCAATAGTTTTATAAGTGCTTCAAGAGAGGACTTAAACACTGACTCCTCTCCTCTCCTCTCCTCTCCTCTCCTCTCCTCTCCTCTCCTCTCCTCTCCTCTCCTCTCCTCTCCTCTCCTCTCCTCTCCTCTCCTCTCCTCTCCTCTCCTCTCCTCTCCTCTCCTCTCCTCTCCTCTCCTCTCCTCTCCTCTCCTCTCCTCCTTTTCTTCTTTCTTTTCCCTTTCCTTTTTTTTTCTTTTTCATTTTCCTATATCCCAAGACATTCTTTTTTTTTTTTTTTTTTTTTTTTTAAATTGGAAAAAGGTTAAAATGTCAACTTCCAACCAGAGGTAGCTCACCCCAGTGCAGAACATTTCAATTTGATCAGCTGGCATGGACAGTTCTGTTTCAAATCATTTTTGACAGCAAGTTAAGCCATATTTCTGCCTCAGCTAGGAACTGGTCTCCCCATTGGCCCATTCCATTTCTTTAGAAAGCAAAATGCTTTTCTCTACCTGAAAACCAAATAAAGCAGGTGAGTGAATGAACCACTGGGGCATGAACTTGACTCAGAGGAGAGAAAGAGAGATTAGGATTTTCAGAATGTACCAATAAAGGAAAAGTTTGAGTCTTGCTTGATCTGGAAGTTGGCATTGCAGCTAACTTTGTTGAACTGAAGTGCAATATTGCATTTTCAGTAGTAATAAAATATTTTGTTTCCAGTAAAAACAAGCAAGTGTTTTAGAATTAATGTTCTGTGAAAAGGTTTGTAATGTCCCCTGTTTCAGTTTGGGATGACAGCAACTGTAGGAAAGCCAGGACTGTCTTGAAGGACAGAAATACCGCAGTGCACTTAACTCTAACATTCATATGACAGCTGACAAAGCATGACTTTAATGTTGGCTGGGATTTTCCATGAAATTGTAGCAGTAATATAAAATAAAGGCTTCTGAAGTACTCTGGGCCGAGCTTGCTTTCCTGAGAGGGATGAAATATGCTGGAATGTGAAGCAATTTTTAGAATACAAACTCAGAAAAAAAGATTATCCATATTTAAATGGAAGAAGACCACACAAACCGTGCTGGTTTTTTTATTTTATTTTTGTTCATGGCTGTTTGTATTTGATGTTGTGTAGTGCAGCTCCTCCTACTAACACAGAGAGAATGGAGCAACAGGAGATTGCATGTCACTGGGTTTCTGGGGACTCAGAACCATCTTTGAAGGGTCTTTCCATGATCTGGGCACTACCATTCCTTCCTGGGAGTTCCTCAAACACTTGAGACATTTTCCTCGTTGCAGGCATTCTTTTGAACTCAAAATCTTTTGAGATTAAAGGAAGTTCAGCAAATGGTATTCATAATACCAGCACAGAAAATGCTACTGGTTTAGCTATGAAAAAGCAGTCATAGGAATAACCATTAGACTGAAGCAGGATGAAAGGTAGAGTTCAGTAGGCCAGAGTGAGTTTATGGTGTCAGGAATGCTGCTTGGCCTCAGAGAGAACATTCTGCTGGAAACAGCTGATGTCAGCTTAGGAGGGAT
The DNA here is from genome assembly GCF_951394365.1 of Tetrao urogallus. Lineage (NCBI taxonomy): Eukaryota > Metazoa > Chordata > Aves > Galliformes > Phasianidae > Tetrao > Tetrao urogallus. The sequence continues at coordinate 48,950,339 of NC_136820.1, read as the reverse complement.
ATAAAATTCAGAGAACACTTTGCAAAGAACTGCTCCTCATTACGCATTCAGGTCAATAGTTCCTCACCCAATAAAGGTGGGGCCACATGTTCAGGACTGTGGAGTCTAAACAGCTTTTGTCTTCTATGCCTAAACAAGGTGAATACTCAACAATCCCAGGTTTCAGGTGATATCTTTTCTGCACAGCTATCTTTTGCAATGGCAGTTACGTTCCAAATGAAAACATTTAGGAACATTTGTAAACAAAGCAAAGAGAAAGCCTAATAACCCAACATAGGTAAGCACTTTTGCAGATAAGAATATATAGAAAAATAAAAGATATGGCCTCAATTTATATTAACATTTTCAGAAACCTGTAAGCCAGGACTCTGGGCTACCATTTATTCATCTAACACACCTAGACTTCCCTAAAGGAGTATTGAGACTGTTGTGACTCTGAGATACAAGAGATGGAGGCAGAATTTATATTAAGATCTAAGCTTCACTAAGCTTCAGAAACGACTTTTTATGTCCTAAGTAAGAACTATTTTCATTTTTAATTTCTTTCTTTAAACGCTGCATTTGCAAATAAAAGAAAATGACAGTACAGGTATATTTATTTAAATATGTGTCAGTTTAGTTACTTATAACTTAACACCAAGAGCGAGAGCCCTGCTCTCTTGCTCCTGCCCCATTGCCCATGAACCACTAATGGTTCACGACACAATGCCAAACACTTCTTTTCAACATTTTAGTGCCAACCAGCTACTCAAGTAAAGTACAAATTCACATACAAAGTCACGTACATGAAGTACAAACACAAAATTACCGGTCCTGTTTTTTGCTCAAAGAAAGGCTTGCCTACCAAGGCACTTGTCTTATTTGGTATTTGTCTTTTTTTGTATTTGGTATTTGTCTTTTTTCCCCAGCTCCATGTCTCCAATGTAATAAAAACCACTGACTTGCTCTACTATCTTTGCTGATTGTCCTATTTCAGTGAGGTTGCATTTCCACAAATAAGCACAGGTGTTGTAATTCCCCATGATGAAATATCAGGAAGTCAATCAGCAATTGTAAGTGAGATGCACCTTGCTTCCTCAGTGTTGGGTGTGGGGGGGATTATGCTCCTGGAATGAACTTCAGAATGCCAGAGCCACAGGTGATAACAACTCTAATCACTAACTCTAAAAGTAACAACCCTGGGAGGTTAGGGCTGTTTCAGAGCTACAATTATGCATGTTGGTGAAAAATACACTCAGATCATGAAACTGTCCTGTTTTAAGGAGATTCTGGGGAAGCTTTCTGAGTGTGTATATCATAGAATTTATATCTTATTTTAGGTATCAAAAACCTTGACTAGAAGCTATTATCTATGGATTTTACAGATGAACTCCACTTAGCTCTATTCTTCAAGCCCAATAATTTTGCAAACTTGATGCAACATTAGTAGGAGAGATGAAAAGTACTTGTTTCCAAACTGTTGCTTAATTTTTAGGGTACTTTCAGTTTCAGGTTTTACATTAGGAGAAACATCTTCTCCTAAAGAGTGGTCAGGTGCTGGAACGGGCTGCCTCAGGTAGGTGGTGAAGTCACCTGGAAGTGTTCAAGAAACATTTAAATGTTGTACTCAGGGATATAGTTTAGTGGGAAAATGGTGGTGGTAGGTGAGTGGTTGGACTGGATGGTCTTGGTCATTGAAATCAGTTTGATTCAAGTGTGCTGGATGCTATCTGTATGTGTGCTGTGTATATTACTGTAGAAGTTAGTGGCAATAAACTTTTCTTGCCATTAGGAAGAAAATAGGTGTAGATCATTTTCTCAGTATGTGCTGTTATTACTTGCTATTTGCAAATCTGGTAAAGTAGGGAATATCAGACAGTGCAGGCATAGATAGTAAAGCTGATTTAGAGTCAGAGACTCAGTTTCAAAAGGCAGGAAAGGTATGTCTGTATGCCTCCGTGTGATAGAGGAGTTAGTATGGAAAATAGAAGTAGCTACAGTACAGTGTTACAAGACCTTCAGTCTGGAGCTTATAGGAACGTAGAACCTTTTGCTTCTCAGCTGCTTGAGTTTTACTTTATTGTTGTTCACTTCTACTCCTTTAATAAGGAATCCTGAATTGAACTCCTTACATGCTTAATGCACTCTGCCTTTGGCTGCCTTTCTGAGGCTTTCCCTTGTAAACTCTGGAGTGAATCGTTCAGTTTGCTGGACCGGAGTTAGAAAAACCCCACAGCAGCTCTTTTACTCACTGGCGAGGCTGCATTTCTGCACTGCCATGGCCAGGACAGCCTGCTCTTGCTCCTTGACTCGCTAAGCTATCCATTTCACTGGCTGGTTCGAGCTGCGTGCTCCCTGCATTCTTTTGGTCACAGGGGCGTAGGAAACGGTCTTACCACTCAACTTATATAATGAAATACCATGGCAAAGCCAACTGCGATTTTGTCGTTAAACTTCGATGCCTCCTCGCTCAGCCCTCCCTTCCTCCTCGCTTTCCTGCCTTGAGTCTACGCTTGTAAAACCGGCAGTGAGTCTGCCGCAGAAATCATTAATCCAGCACGGGAGGGAGGTCTGTGTGCATACATTGCTGACATGGGCTTTCATCAGTGTATTTGCACGGCTTTGCTAGCCTGGGCTTTCCCCTTAAGGGCTGGGGAATGAGTGGTGGTGGACCCAGGCGAAGACTTGGCCCGCCAAAACGGAGGGCTTTGTGGTTCCAGTAACCACTGGCTCCAACTGAAGACAGAGAGCCAGGGGGGAGGCATGAGGGTGAAGAAGGAATTTCCACCGCAGCATGATGTTGGTTTTGTGATTCAATACAATTGAGTGTTGGGTGGCTTTTTTTTTTTTTTCTTAATTCTTTTTTTTTCCTGTCTAGAAAGAAATTGGAAGTGATTCTCCTGCAATGGAGAGAGGCATTGGAGAGGGGCATTGCTGTGCGCTGAGGCTCCAACCTGCCACAGCAGGGGAAGAAGCAATTCAAAGACTTACAGCTTGAGATTGCTCAAAAAATGTGTCTTTTTTTTTTTTTTTTTTTTTTTTTTTTTTTTTTTTTTATAGCAGAGCCAAGAAAAGTATGGGCCTAGGGAACAGGTGGGCTCCCTTTTCTATAAAGCCGAGGTGCTGGTGATGGATCTGCACAGAAAAGCTATGGTGAAGCAGTTGTCTCACACATTGCTTTAGTCCTCCATCTTTATTCAACAGCAAATTTAGTTTTGGGGTAGTTTAAGCCATGTAGAACATTACGTTATGGAACGGTGGCTTTATGGAGCTATCAGATTTGCTGCCCCATCAGTGCACCCACTTGTGTCTGGAAGCTTTCTGAACAGATTGTTTCTATGTTGAAAATACCACTTTTTTTTTCTTTTTTTTTCCCCCCCCCCCCCCCACAAATAAAACTTCTGGCAAGGAGGGAAAAAAAAAAAAAAAAAAAAAAAAACCAACAACAAAACTGGCTTTTTCTTTACTATGAGAGTGGTGAGGTGCTGGAACAGCTGCCCAGAGAAGTTGTGGATGCCCTGTCCCTAGAGGTGTTCAAGACCAGGTTGGATGGGGCCCTGGGCAGCCTGGTCTAGTACTAAATGTGAAGGTTGGTTGCCCTGCCTGTGGCGGGGAGGTGGAGATTCATGATCCTTGAGGTCCCTTCCAACCCTGACCATTCTGTGATTTAACAGGCTGCAATATGTGAACATATGTGTGAATCTGTGCATATGCAAATGTAGCATTTTGTAGGATGGAAGTGTTGTTCCGTCTTAATCTTCTCAGAAAAGAGAACTAACAGTTTTCACACTGCCGTGACTTTTTATTTTGGAGGTTTTTGATGTGTTGTAACAGCCATAACATTTTAAATGATTATAAGTTGATTTCTTGCTTCTGAAAACTTTTGATTTTAATCCAGATAGTTGTCCTCTTCCCCAAAGAAGTACCTTTCAGGTTATTTTGATGTTATTGGCAGTGATTTTTTTTTTTTTTTTTTTTTTTTTTTCTCAAGTATTATGAACTACTTTAGGAAACAAAAGTTCATATTTTCATGCAGGCCTATAAACATCTCAGATGGAGATGCCACTTTTGTGCTTATGGTGACCATCAAGGCCTCATTAACAGCTGAGTGGGAATTACACCGCATGACTGAAGAATGTGTGCTTCTGCCATGTGTGCATAATAAAAGTCTTATGTAAATACCAGTGGCATCAAACCTGTGAGCTGAGCTCTTTCTAACTCAGCAGCAAGAAGTAGTAGAGACAAGGGCTAGCAATTATTCTACACATGCAGCGTGCAGTAGGGAGTAAGATTTTACTTAGTGCTACATTACCCAGAGAGAATCTACAGAGTAAGGTCAGAGGGTATGGAGAAGGATCAGAGTCATACAAGTTTGGGTCACATAGAAACCCTGGTCTACTTAACCATCTTGCTTCTAGGCCCTTATCTGAATGTGGTTTTCTGTCTAGATGGGCTTCTTCTGCATCATGCCGTGAAGGCATATCCCTGTTTTCATGCTGAAGAATAGCAAATAAGGATTTGGACTCAATGAAGGACAGCAAGAATGAAGGAACTGAAAAACTAACTTGCACACAATCGTGTCTGAATCCTGTTTTGTGCCTTTTGGGACATTTCATGCTGTGAAAGGAAAGGGTCAGTGTCTGATGACTCTGGAGTCTGAATCATGTATCTTAAAGAAGGGAAACTGCCACAGAGCTCACTAGTGTGATGCTGCAGTAGGAGATGTCTCAAGGACCTGGCTGGATAGTAAGAAGAGCACAAGGAATATGGTGGGCAGGGAGAAAAAGACTGGGAACAGCACATAAGGATGCCTGTAAGGAGTTGAAGATCATTTATAATGTAGATGCAGATGTCTGAGGCAGGTATGCCAAGGTATCTTATAATTAATAGGGAGCTAATCAATATAGCAGGTAGCATCTAGAGTGCAATTCAGCCCTAAAAATACATCATCTAAGTCATGGCCTGAAAGTACTCTTTTCTCTCCGGCACTTTGAAAACAGCTGAGGCAGACCAGTTCGGACGGAGAAGTAATCGCTGAAAACTGGGGGAGACAAGCTTTGGTTCTTATACTACTTATGGAGGGGAAAAAAATAAAAAAATAAAAAGGGAAGATAATTAAGTAGCAATAGACAAAGGAAAAATGAATACAAAATAAGTGAGAGCAGAGATGACTCCTTGGAAAGGTAAAAAGATAAGAGAGATAAGAAACCAAGATATCAGAATAAAGTTGTTGATAGGCCTCTTTCTAGAGGAATTAATATAACCATAGGTATTGAAGCTTCAGCAATTGATAAAGTGCAACTTCAGCTGACCAACTGAAAATTCACAGAGCACTTTACAGTGCTGATAAAGACTAAAAAGGAGATGTAAGTTGCAGCTCAAACCGGCCATGTGTTTGATAACATCTCAGAGGTATGATTCAAGTCACTGCTTGCAAACTGCCTGATGCAAGGCTGGACTCAGGCTCCTTAAGGAGAGTTTAAACATCCAATAGAATCTCCTAAGAAGCTATAGAAACTCAACCTTTTATATCCAGGCTGGATGTGGCTCTGGGCAGCCTGGTCTGGTGGTTGGTGACCCTGAGCATAGCAGGGGGGATTGAAACTGGATGAGCATTGTGGTCCTTTTCAACCCAGGCCATTCCATGATTCTATGATTTTGGCTAGAAGATACAGTAGAACTCCTCAATAACAACTCAGATGAACGATGGTTACTCCTTTTACTGGCAATTTCTGTCCAAGACACAAATAAAGAGGTTTTGCAAGCAAATAGAATCCCATCCAACATGCTCTATTAATGCTCGTGGTACATAACTACTTACGAGAAAAGACTTTAACCATGGAAGTTCCCATAAAAAAGCTACATTATGGGACAGATTAGTGACTGGTATAAACTGAAATCTCCAGAGATGCTGATTCACTCAAGTTGAGGATCTATCCCTCTATTTTTTGCTTGGAAAATTAGACAAATAGCAATGTACATGAATGCTCAGCCTTGTCTGGATATGCCATTTGGTGAAGGTGCATTGGTGCACCTGGCAATGGTTGAGTGGTAATCACAACCACACAGTGATTACCAAAGGGAAAAAGGTGTCCTTCCCTTTGCAAGGATCTTCTGTTGGGTTTGAAACTGCTCTTCTCTTATGTGTCTCAAGAGGAAAATGACTGTGAAAGAAGACATTCATGTGTATGTCTGTCATTCTTTTCAGGTAAACAAGGATCTCCTAATTTTTCATCTGTAGCACTTTTCCACGTAATTTAACAGCAGTCAAGCCTGTTTATTGAAATTGTGCTTTTCTTTCTTTCTTCTTTTTTTTCTTCCCCCTACAATTTCTCTCCAGAAGCACTCACAAAAGCCCCAATCCTGATTTCCCAAACTACTGCAGCTGTGATCCTGGCTTGCAGCACTAAGCCCCCTGTTCATAACAGCACCTGACTGGGAGCCCAGGCAGCCAGACTTGAGCTCATGATGGGTATGGACTCAGCAGTGACAGGGTCCTCCAAGCATCCCCCTTCCTATCCCTTCGCCTCCACTGGTACAGGATTTGCCTTCTTTCTTCCTAGTAGCAATGTACAGGGTTGCACCATCCTGCTGCTCCATAAACAACAACAAAATGAGCTTATAACTTTAAGCCTCCAAATGAAATAAGAAGCTAATTTGCCCCATTGCAGTGCTTGCCATCTGTAAGAATTAGTCCCAGGGGGAAATGAATAGAGCCATTATTCCTACTGTGCTCTTGGCTGTGTAATTCCTACAGTGGTGAAACAGTAGACAGCGAGAGGAAAAACATAATACTTGTGTGACCAGCCTGCCATTGGCTGAGAGAGGTTGTGTATATCTTGTTCATGAAATGAAGAGTCGGGCAGACAGCTTAAGGGGTGACAGACTTCAATGTCCAAAATGCTTCTTAGGCACCAAGTAATTAAAGCGCTGTGTGGAACGGATAACAGAGCTAGGAGGCAAGTTAAAGGTTCATTTATTGATGTCTGAGGCTTGTGAATGTCTCTGCTGCAAACCATGGAAAATATCGGCCTGTGACTGCAATTATACTTATGCTCCCTCAGAAAATCTCTTGCTCCCTTTCTCTGTCTCCTGTGTTCTCCTTTTGTTGGAGATGATATTAAAAGTGAAGCATGGCAACCTGTTAACCCCCTCCGGTCTATCCGAGAGGCATCATTCTTGCCAGGAGAGCCTGGATTCTCCTCTGGTGGAAACTGGCCCCATTCCCATTTTATACTACGTGAGGATATGGCCTCTAATTTTTCAGCTGAGCCGAGCCCAAGCCATGAAGTAAAAGGTTCATAAAGTAAGATTTTCCAGTCTTAAGTAAATGTTACTTTATCTGAGAGGAATGAGCAAGAATGAGCAAAAGCACAAGGAGGAGAGCAGTGAGATGCCTCTGCTGGGTGCCTGTCTTGAACAGAAAATGGGTTGCTGTCCCTGAGCACAATCAAGCAAATGCTGCCCCTTGGAAAGGCCGAAGTTATGTCCAATATGAGAACTCAGCTTGCTTATTCTAAGCAAATAGAAATGCAGATATCCCTTATGTCTAAGTCAGGGAGTGGGACACTGAGAAAATCATTCTGTGTGGTATAAACCTACCGATATCACACCAGGAACTTTGCACTCAAACCTCTTGATTTTCCTTCTCCTGTTTGTCTTGCTTATTTTAAGGCTTTGGTGGTGAAGAACTAAGTGAGTTTATTCATGCAGGAACTTCCTAATCTGCGCTGGGTGCACCAATTTTACTTCTGAAATGGTGATCAATGATCTGGAGCAGGGAAAAAATATCTTGGGAATGTCACCCCTGAAGCAGAAAGGCTGCTAGGACTGAGGCACTCAAATATGAGGGCTGAGTCAGTGATAAGCAGCATGATGAGCAGCTTTTCTTGTGCAACCAAGCACCACCCATTGCAGGCACTGGTTATTGCCAACTTTTTGCAGCTGACATGATTTTTATCACTTATGATTTTGTTTTTGTTTAATCTGGATAAACCCATTGCTATTCACAGACCGTGAATTCTCCACCTGAACTGGTGATTTGTCCTACTACTTCTGCTTATGACTTTTCTTTCCTATATCCTTGGATGGAGTCCTCGGCAACCCATTCTTGTGCTTGATTTAGTGGATGGCAACTATGCACATGGTGGGGGGTTGGAAAGAATGATCTTTGAGGTCCCTCCCAATTCAAGCCATTTCATGATTCTATGATTCCTCGCTGTTCCTTTTGACTTTATAACTTACTCTCCACTATAACTGCTATTGTCCATCTCTCCTCCCTTTCCCATTACCCTAAATCAAAGACTTTCAGCATCATAAATTCATCAACATCATCCCTTCCTCATTTACAGCCCTAACATCTCTGCACGACGCACTTTGTATTTGCTCTGATGTTGGGTTTTTGTTCCTTTAATTCCAGAAAAAGCACTGGGAATAGTAAATCACCAAGAGTAAGAAGAAACAACAGAGACTATGTGTCCTTAAATCATTCCACTCCATGTCTCATTTATTCACCTTTTTTCATAATCTATCTACTTCCACTGTCTTTGGAAGCGTCTCATTTGTGAGACTATTTTATCAGCTGCTTTTTTTTTTTTTTCTTCTTTTTTTCAAATGGGACCTCCTTTTACACAGGACCTCTGTCCCTCAGTAACTACATAATTACAAATAACTACAAGTTATGATGCAAACTGAGAGATTGCAAAAGATTAGAAAGAATATGTCTGAATGAGGGCATGCCAACCACCAAGACCACAGTGGCCTGCTGGTGGAGAAAACAGATGGGTTGAAAATCAATATGCTCTGAATCTACAGTGGAGTGTGAATATTTGTTTGAGACCAAACACCTTAAATTCTGAAATAAAGAGGAACTCAGCATTTGCATGAAGAATATGGAGTAGGAGCCCTGGAAAAGAAATTAGCAACTCCTGATGTGTTTTACTGAGTCACAGCATATTTGGCACTTTCTTTTTAGCCAGTGGTGAGAAAGGGGATTTGAATGGCGATGGAATTGGGTCTGCAGCATTATGGTTCTTTAGAAAAAGGGCTCAGAGGGGAAAGTCCAAGCCACCTGCCTACCCCAACCTTTTCCTGCTCTGAAGATCAACAGAGGAATTGCCTTCAATGCAGAAAACATTTATTGGGCACAGTAGGCAAGTCAACAAGCCTTGTGGGCCCAACAGCTGACCTTACATCACTTAGATCTTAACATCCAAGAAGCGAGGTAGTGATGTTTTGCATGAATGGTCTGTTAGGGTAGAGCCACATTTTACATCTCATCCAAGACCAACAACAGCTTTAGCTTCTAAAGGAACTTTAGCCAAATTAGTTGCTTATCACTTTGGGAGCTGGTATTGGGTGTTTGAGGGGTACAAGTGTATATTGGATGTCTGGAGAAAGGAAAAGTATTGTGTTACTGACTGCAGAAAAATACTTTGCAGCCAATTTGCACAGTTTGAGCTGGTTGCCATGGTGTTCCTGCAGGAGTGGGAGTAGATAGGAACTTGCTATGGGATTTGCAAGTGCTGACGCCCTGAGGTCTCTTTCTCCATCCACCCCACACAGTTGTCCAGCTATAAATTGCGCAGGAGAAGCTCACCAGATCCACTAATGGCAAGCCAGTAGTTTACTGGGAAGGGACCAAGACAGAGCATGGATTTTATAAAAGGCAACACCAGCCCTATTGATTCCATACTTGCAGCCGAAACCACATGGATGCACATATATGCACACGCAGTGGAAAAACGGAGGCTGGATTGCTCCAAGCTGCCATTACGTTAACAAGATGGCTACCCGCAAACCTGTGACCCAAAGTCATATGTTCCTACTGGGAATATCATAACACAGAACATTACATCAGCCCCACACTGTTCTTTAAGAACAGCACTGCCTTTCCGCTCAGCGCTATATATTCCTCCCTTTCGTCTCTTGGAGAATTACCAGAACCGCTAGTTCTAGGCATGGAAATCAGCTTCCAGATCCTAAAGCCAGCTAATACATCCCACTGAACACTTGTGTTCAGATGGGTGGACAACATCATAGGTCATGAAGTCCAGAATTGCCTTCCCTGTGCCAGCCTGGAATGGTGACGGCAACCTTCTCAGCATAAAGCACATTAATGGGAAGACATGGAGGTGGAGGCAAATGAAAGCTAGGAGTCAATAAAGCTTCCTGCAAGAAGGAGGAGGTTCAGCTAAAATGGAAGAGAAGGGTTTTATGCAGGACTATATGAACTGGGTTATTATTATTATTATTATTTTAAAAGAGCGTTTGCAATGTGCAGGACAGTAAGATCAGTGGTGTCAAAGAAAGAGAAGCTTGTGCCAAAACTTTTGAGAAGCAAGATCTGTTCCTGTTGAAGAATAACTTAATCAAATTCAATGTGCCCAAGTGGATGGTGTGGGACCACCAAACCTGTCTGTGTTTTAGTATATTTTTGCTGGACTGAGCTACTGCTAAGTCATAGCACACTTTCGTGTCCCAGGACTGTTTTTGACAAACCACTGCCAAGGACAAGTTTATGGCTCAGTCACTCAGATTCAAAATCTGTGATAAAACACTCTGCTGAATCAAGATCTGAATCTCCTACTCAACATCCACACGCTGCTTGCCATTGCTGATAGATCCAGGTGCAGACATTGTGAACCTGTGTTTATAACTGATGCCCCAAACAACATCCTGACTACCTTTCCTGAGGACTGAAGGACAATGCAAGCATCCACTTCAACCATCTAGAAGAAAGCTTTCTTTTCCATTGCGGTCTTCTGTACATCATGCCTGAAGAATGGAGTATATCCACCTCATCTATTATGGTAGATGAAAATGTCCCAGGTGGTATTCTGTTACATGACAGTGACAAAAAATTCAGACTGTACACTCTCAAGGCTCCAAGGGAGACCTATGGAATAAAGAAGTTAAAACAAAAGAATTAGGCTCTGTGAATAGGTGATTGAAAGACTGTGCCATCTTCTCCTCATTTGTTAGAAGAGGACATGGTCTCAGGTAGCCTTGTCTGCTAGATAGTTTGGGTTGTCATCAGACTCATCATTATGGATCAGGAATGTATGAAGGGTACCGCAGTGAGCTGACAGAGTACTGCCCTTGGAGGAGAATTCTCTACCACTGCTGATGAAGATGGTAAAGCTTGTCAGCCAGCACAGATAGCAAACCAGCCATTAGACATCCCATGATTGCAGCCCCTCTCATTATTCCAATTTTGGTTTTGCAACGGGACAATCTGGCAGATTTGAGCTGTGCTTGGCTCTGCTGAATAGTTTAATAATCACCTAATAAAACTTTTCATCTGGCTTCCCACATCCCCTCCCTGTCCCAAATCCCTGCCCTTCCCTGTAGACTACCAAGGACGCAGGGTCACTAATGCATAAAATACATTAGTGCTGTAACAGCTCTTCATTCATTTGCTGCTGCTGTAACAGTTCAGGTCTTTGCAAACATCATCATCGTTTTGCTCTTTCTAATCCGACTGCAGCCAAAGGTGTCATTCGGGGTCTGCCTTCTTGAATTTCTCTGTACCAGTTTAATGATGTTTCTGGTTGTGTCCATGAGTAAAGTAGATTCTGAACCTTGATTTTGTGTTTCTCAGGTCTACAGCACTGTGTAGTAGTTCAGTATGAGTTATGCTCATAATCGGGTGGTTTGAGCTGACTTCATAAAACTGACAGTTCCTGGTAGTGATGCTCCAATGAAACTCTAAGCTTTACAGCCAGTGTTTGTCCAAGGAAGGCCTAAAAACAAGATGTCAGGCATGAGATATTAAAGAGTGCCTAGCTGAGGAGATCACCCTCCTCAAAAAGGGTTTGGGATCTTGTTTGTAAAATATTTTCTGCTCTCCAAGTTCTGCTTGAATTTAGTGTAGATTCTGCCTTGAACAAAATCACAAATCCATAGCCTGGAATACAGATCAACTACAGGATGGGCTGAACAATATGAAGGTATCTGCAAGTGTATCGCTTATCAACTAAAGATTCTCTTCTCTTTCTTATGCTGTTAATTGCAGACAACAGCCTAAGGATAAGAAATGTTTAAGAAAACAGACTAGATGAAGAATTAGCTTAGAAATAACTTAAAAAAAAAAAAAAAAAAAAAAAAGGAAAAAAATAAAGGAGAAATTGAACTATAGATATGCTATAACTTAGTGGTCATTATAACTTATGGTCTTTACAAAAACTGCAGCTGAGCAGCAGGAGACAAGATTACTTCTGCTTCTAGCATTAGATGCTACTCTTTGGGACAAATAGAAATTTTAACCCTTCTGACAGTGGCAAGGCTCCCCTATGAAAAAGGCATTTATGAAAGGCTGGAAGAGGGTGAAATCCAGGGACAGTATATGAGACTGCAGAAAGAGCTGAAAACTGGCTGAGAAAAGCTGTGAGGAGTGCAGCTTTCCAGCTTGACAAATACAAATTCCTGAGAGTGTCAAAGGGGACGGTGTAGACATGTTTGCCATTCAGGATTCCACTGAGAGTGAAAGAAAGTTCATGTGTAGGAACTCATTAGGCACGTGAAGCCAGAAAGGGCAGGTGGAGAGACTTGTTTACAATCATTTTTATTTCTGATCTCACCAAGCCTGAATTTTCCCCGCATAAAACAAAAATGAGTAGTTAATTCTTTTTCATGTTCTGGAAAAACCCTATTTTTGGGGGTGGTGAGTCCTTCTGGTGACTTTGGAGACAAAGAATAGCATGGGATGGGGTGAATGAGACTGATTACTTTGTGCTGATTAAAAGCGTTAATCAATGCAAAGCTTAATGCCACTGCTGAAGAGAAAAAACTATCTTTAGGGCTCCTAGCAGTATGCAAAAAGAGATACAATTACTTTTTTTCCCCCCTGAGATCTGTGGAGAGCTGAGGGTTACAACATCAGGGAGATTTCTACAGTGTAGACACATTTAGGTGAATTTAAGCCAACTGTATACTACCTAAGTTCTATAATGCCTGTATGGACATTTCCACAAATGTCATGTTGAAGCTCTGCTGTGGAATTTGATAGCATTACTCTTATGCTGAAAGCATGCAAGACTTCTACTGGCCAGGGCACACTCTTCATCCTGTATCTCATCCCTGGCAGATGGAACAGTGAGATGGATATTGGGTGTAGCGATTTATGAAGGGCATTGTAGAGTGGTGGTAGGTAAGATGAAAATAACTCTGGCCAAGCCATTTGTTTTGAATACTTCCAGTGCTGTCCTGAGTCTTTAACAGACAGGCAGTCAGAAGGCTGTGGATTTGACCCATTGCTCAGAGGAACACCTCCAGCTGTTCCCAGCACCACAGTAATCTTTGGTAGAAAGAGAAGTTCATTGCCGATTGAAGGAACAGCAACATTTTTTGATGGACGGTGGGGGTTTCACTAAGAGGAATCCTATCCAACCTCTGCTCTAAGCTGACCTTGCTTGGTTTGTGAAATTGGAGAGGATTTCAGGCCTAGGTGGCCCAGCATGTGTTCAAGTGCACTTGAGGAATGCCAGCAGGGAGATAAGCTGGTTAAATGTCTAATAAGGCATAGTTTCCTGCTCTGTTATTGTTTAAAACTTATCTATAGGTTTTTTTTTTTTTTAAGAGGTCATTTTGATTTGTTTCCCATGTGCTTTTTTTAAAGTCAGTGTTTGGCATCTGATACCTTGTGCAATGTATAATCCCCATGGTCCAAAGATCTTTAGAGCGCCAGGAAATCCAGAATCTTGGCATGAATCTGGGGCCAGCTCCCATAACACATGGCTGCATGACTTTTCTCTGTTTGTGGTATCTTTGTGACACCATGGTACGTGGTGTACTCAGGAATCAGCTGCGGCTTTGCCTCAGAGACCCTGTGAGAGAATCCCCCCACCCCTCCCATCCAGTGCAACTCATAGGAGCCCCAAACAAAGAAAGCTTGTTCTTTCAAAAGAAATAAATGATGACTGGAAAGAATAAAGCCCAGAACATTTCCCCCTGAGGGACAGAGAAGAGAGGTGGTGGCCAAAAGAGTGATTGATTGATCACAACCCCTTGACACCCGAATGCATTATCGACAGCATTATGTCCGCACATTGATGCTCTCGTGGAAGGTCAACCCCATTCGGATTGTAGATCTGCTGACAAACTGCATTTATTGAGCAAATTCACTTACATGAGCTCACTAACCCATCTTCTCTAGATGGACAGACCAGCTAACACCTCAGACTCTGAACTGCACATCATTTTGGGAAATGCTTATGCTACTGCTCTTTCCTCTCACCTTTCCCAGATAAAGCTCTCTCCATCTTTACTCCCAAGAGTGACCTGAAGCTCAGGAGAGGATCCAGAATCTTTGCTAAAACAATAGCTGAACACACAGGTAGCACCACGAAGGATTACTTTTGGCTTATGGGATGAATGTATTTAGAGAGGAAGATAAAACATTGCAATATTTAAACAGATGCTACCTCTTGTTCTAATAATAAGAAACGTAATAAATTTAACTGTCTGTGATGTGATAGGACTGGGCAATGGAAACTGAGCTTTGGGCACGTGGCAGAACTTCTGGTTTCCACCAGCTGAGGATCTGATCCCTGGGAGTTTCTACTGAGTGTCTTTTTGTGAGGGACTCTGCCTCTGAAGAACACAGTCCATGTGGATGCTGCTATGAGTCTGCATACATATCACTTACTGAACTTAGAATGTCTTTAAATACTAAAGAGCAGCGTATTGGAATCTATTTCATAGAATCACAGAATCACCAAGGTTGGAAAAGACCTCAAAGATCACCCGGTCCAACCATCCACCTATCACCAATATTTCCCCCCTAAGGGACTGAACCATGTTCCTTAGTACAGCATCTAAGCATTTCTTGAACACCTCCAGGGATGGTGACTCCACCACCTGCCTGGCAGCACATTCCAGCTCCTGACCACTCTTTCGGAGAAGAAATTTTTCCTAACATCCAACCTGAATCTCCTCTGGGTCAATTTGAGGCCCAGCATATAATAGCAAACATATTTCTCAAATGTAACACAAAAATGTCATTACCTTTTGTCTGCATTTGAAATTCTTATTCTTCTTACTCTAAAAATGTCATTAATTTTTATATATTTTTTCTTCTCCCTCCATGAGGTTTACAGAAGTAGAATCTCAGTATGGAGGAAATTTATTTTCTGAGTATAGTAACAGCAATACAAAAATGTCACAGATTATTAACTCCTTCCTCTAAGAAAAAAAAAAAAAAGAATATTTGTAGTTTTTTAGCCATGGCATATGAAGATTACTCAAAGAAGAAATATAATTGAAAAAAATATATGTGATGAGCTCTACCAGTTCTCAATTTAATGCTTCTCTGAGAAATAAGCTCTAAGGATATTCTCAGATAATCTTTCTCACACTACATATATGTCTCTAATCAGAATTAGAGAGAGGCAGCTTTCCTAGGCCTGGCATCAAGTAAAGGTGAGGCTGGCATCTGTTGAGAAACTTATAAGTGGTAAGAAAGCAAATCAGTGTGAGATTTATCTCTTCTGACTATGTGATTGATTTAAGCTGTGCTGTAGGTTCATTTGACAGTCTGTGGGCTGGAGGAAACATCTCCAAAGGACGTTCCCTCCTTTCTGGAGGTGCTTATTTCTTTCCAAAGATTAAGAAAAAAAGCCAAGAGTGACTAGCTAAGATGTGAATGATTACAGATTAATATCCAAAGTGACTTGTATTAGAAATTGCAGTGCAGTAGTATTTCTCTGCTCAAACAATAGAGATAATGTGGTATGCAGAAAAATGAGTGTCTGCCATGCAATTGCAAGTAATTGAGATATAGTAGCAAAGGAAGTCAATGCTTGTACCAACAGTATTCACATTTCCAGGACATGATGATGATAAAATATTAGTGGTTAATGGTAATACATGTTACATCTTAACTAAAGCGTCCAAAAAAATTGTGTAAAGTCATATCTCTCTGTGCAGCAGCTCACATACAGGTGTTTCAATCTACTGAGACATCCTAAGTGTATTAGATATGGCATGGGATCAGTGGGAGATCTGTAGTTTCTGGATTGACTATTACGTGTTGGTTGGGATGATGTTCCATGGCCAGAACAACATCTGTGTTGTGCCAACTAAATCATCTTCCTGCAGTGAGAAGCGTAAGGTATAATCCAAGTCATTTTTTTCTGTAATGTTGCTGGGGACATTATGTACTAATGCAATACTGAATATCTCTGAGCAAACAAAATAATCAGGTAAAACCTTTAATTAAACAGGTAAATCTGAAGTGAGCTCTTTGACAAAGTTTTGAGGACTACCTTAACTGTTATTAATTATCTTGTATCCTGTGCTTTGCAACAGGACTTACAAAATCAGTTGAGTGAGGAGTAATCAACAAAATTACAAAAGAAGTTTACTGTCTTGTACTTTAGCAAGGAGCCCAAATAACTCAATTTCTATGAACACCACCTGCTTCAAACTTTTACCTTACTTAATTCTGCTAGGCTGCTGTAAAAATGACTCTTTAGCAAGCCCCTTGCTCCCTGTTACTGTTCTTTTCCCTAATTTTTCACATCACATTTTAATTAGAAGTACACCTGTGGTCAGGGACCACCCAATTGCAACAGCCACATTTTGCTAGGCGTGAAGTGAGGCCTTGGAAAGGCCCTACAGTGCACCCTTAAGAACCAGATGTAATTATTAGCCTTCCAGATGTGTCTGCTGCATCGCTAAGGCAAGACTTGTGTATGGCAACCAACCCATGGCACACCTGATTTGTGTTGTCGGGGAATTAACTTTAGGTAATGGTGAGACCTCATCCCTCCCATAGCACTGCTATGAGTTGCTTCATCTTGCTGATGTTCAGAAACATTCCGTTCAACATTCAGTTCAACATTCAACATTCTCTGCTCTGAAACCCAAAGGAACCCCACTGAATCCACCAAAGCTCATTCCTCTCTCCCTCAAGAACAGACACTGTTGCAGAACTTTGCACCACACTCAAAGCCAAACACTATACTGTGTTGAAACTCTTCTTGTCCTGCTGAGTGCCTGTCTATTTCTGTTCTCAAATGTCTGAATGTTCTCACTGGTAGCAGTTGCAGTGAGTTTCTATTAACACAGGGGTGGGACGTGAACATTTTTAGTGTCGAGTTCAGAAGTCCCAGTGTCAGATTCCAGCTTCCTGCACCACGTCCATTGTTTGCAGGATGCGGCCTTGTTATATAGACCGCGAAGGGAAATGCAGAAGCAAAAATACCTTGGGAAAGGCCATCCCAAAAATGCTTCCTGTGTCCTGTGAAGGAGAGACATATCTTCCTAAGTTCTTCAGTTGGATACAGTAGCCACCACTGAAGATTCTATGATCATTTCCAGATAATTGTATTTTCATGGTATTCCAAGCTTTTGCAAATCTACAAGTTCTCTTTGGACCACTAAATTCTCTGGAGATGACAACATGAATAGCAGCCTTTGCTTTCCCATGATGGACCATTGCTGCTAGAAGCATGATGCTTGTGGCATTTCCCAACCAGCAAGTGCCCTAATTCCAACAGCAGGGACAGTTTCTTCAGGCAGTCCCAAGCTAAATATATTCTTTAATTTTGTTGCCCAAGTATTACAAGCTATATTTTCTTACTGCATCATGTCTCTGTAGGGCCATCTAACTTTGTGCTATCTTTCAGCTTCCAGCTAGGGAAAAAAGAAGAAAATGTAGAAGACAAGACGTGCAGACTTCACCTCAATGTGAAAAAACCAGAGCCAGTCCTTTTAATTCCAGTTCAACCCATGCTTGACAAGTCAGATTCTGTGCATATGCAAGTCATCTGTTGAACATATGTACCATGAAACCACCACTTCCAGGCTGCATTAACCTTCCCTTTCCAATGCAGCAGAGCTGGGATTTGACCTGGGATTTGACATTTTGAAGCTGTTCTGGTGGTAAGTCCTAAGTAAATGGTCAAAATCTCCCTTTCCCCTCTGGATGAAATCTCAGAGCATCAGAAGACAACATCTTCATGTAAAGTGGAGCTGTCATAGTGTTACAGAATTGTCTTGGTTGTCAGGGATTAAGCAGTGGAATAAACAAGATAGATGGTTGCCTGTTCTCCAGCTGAAAAGCTGCTACATGGGATGAAGGTGTATGTCTTCTGATACATCTTGGTGGCTTGCAAGTTGGCATCCTTTCAGGATATGTCTGATTATCCATATCTTTGGATCATGAAGCAAAAATGCACCAGAACTGCCAGCAGTGCAAATCCTCTGCTAGGTAAGGCATGGCAGCACGGTGTCGGAGGGGTCTGCAACACAAAAAGCTTGCACTCTGTGGCTTCAGCTTTGAAGCTGAACTCCGACAGCAGAAAAATCAGTCCATCTTGACCCAATCAGTTCAGGAATGAACTGAAACATTTTTGCAATATAGCTCTCCCTCTGTGCTATGATTCATACAATTATGAATCTCCCTATGCATGCTAGGAGGAGGCAGCTCTGTCAGCAGTGTCAGAATTAGTAGCAGTTGCAGGAAGAAAGGATAAATGTGCATTAGCTCAACCACAAGTCATTGGTAACATTCCTCCAGAGGAACACAGGAACTGGTCCATGACATCCAGTGCTCTGCTATCACAGCAATATGATACCTATAATCAGTTTATTAAGCTGCATCTTAGAAATGTACTCACATAGTGGGGATAATTCCTTCCATTCCGGGAATCACTGGGTAAAGTTTCTAGACTGAGTTAAGAAGGGTCAGGTTAGATTATCACAGAGTGTCTGCTGGCTTCAACATCTCAAAATCTCCGTAGGGATTTGGAAGGAGCCAACACATTTTCACTTGTAAGTGAGGATTTAAATAGAGGTTTGTTAATGCGTTCCTCTCTCTTTCTCTCCCTTTCATCTGCATGTTAGTTGATCAACATCAATACAAAAATATTTATCTTCTTTCCCTTCTTTTTCTTCTCACTGCTTGCTTGCTCTCTTCTTCCTTTATCTTTCAGAGCTGTATTAACAACACACAAAAAGCAAAAAGAAAAATAGGGAAAGTAATACAATTCCATAGCCTCCTTGCCTGCCCCCCCCCCCCCCCCCCCCCCCTTCAAATTCCACTCCTACCAAACTCCAGAAGATTAAATATTTCATTATGAAGCAAAAAGCAGAAAAATGGCAGGTCTGAAGTGTAGTGCTTACTAGTACTTTCCCAAGCAGTCTGTTCATCATTGCTCTCCTACAGAGCCAGCAGTCCCCCCGGGGAGATGTGAAAGCATGGCAAGGCTGGGTGGGGATAAGGAGTGATGTTGGGTTTTGTTGCATGTATCAAAGAGCAACAACATTGCTCAGGTGCCCTGAAGGTGCTTAGCTATACGTATGGATACCATTTCCCTTCTCTATTAGAAATGATATCTGGGTATGGAAAATCACAGATGGATATGGATAATTTTTCTCTTAAACTAACGAAGATCTGGAGGGCTCACAGGTACCTTCACAAACAGCCACTGAGGTCTGAGAGAAGGCAAAGCTGCAGCAGCCTCATCTATGTGGTGCACTAGCAGTGTGAGACATATATTTGGGCATAAATATGGGATATTGATAAGACACACATAGTTCTCACTGATGGGTGTTAAACTGTCTCTGCTGAAAACCAGGTACCTTAAAATGAGTGTGGTTTTGTGTTCTGAAATGAGCTAAATTTCTAACTCTTGTCCATTTTGAGAAAAGCTTAATACCTTCAGTCTGATGCCAGTGACTGTATTGAGCAACCTGGCAAAGGCTCATGGAAAAAAGCCAAAGCCTTCAAAAATAACAACAGCAACAACAATAATAATATAAACTTCCATATACATAGTGATGCCACCAATTGACAGCAAGGCACTGGCCATGGGGTGCTGTGATTCTGTGAGGTGTCTGGTTGGTCTCATCTGATTTGTTCATCAGATTAGCCACAGCCACTCTATGCTGAGCACCAAGTTCTTCTTTGCTTGCCCTCAAGTTAAGTTATTATTGAGGTCAACAGAGGTATACTGGTTCAGGCCAAGTGAGAATCTGGCTCAGTGGTGCCTATGCTACAGCTACATTTTCCATGATTTCCCTTTTTTTTTTTTTTTTTCTTTCTTTTCTTTTCTTCTTTTTTTTCTTTTTTTTTCTTTTCAGTTTTCAACAGAGATTGTGACTTTCAAAGGAGAAGGAAAAGTTACTTTCCATGAAAAGCTAATGATTCAGCATCTTAAGGCAGACAGACAGTCAGAGAGGCAGAAAACATGGCTGAAAGAAGACATATCAGTTTTGGTTGATATCTGTCAGAACTTTTCTCTGTCCTAAATCTATTTTTGGTCATATGATGCAAACATGATGAGCTGACTCTGATGAAATGCTTGCCACAGAAGCCAAAGGAAGACAAATCCCCATTACATATTTTAAGGTGAATCCTCTGAACATTAGGCTACAGCTTCAGCCTCGTTTTTCCTGCTCCAGGTAAGCCTCTCCTTCTTTTCCCTGCACAACTACACCTGATGTGAAGGGACAGAGAAATGATTTCTTTCATTTTCTCTTTGTGCTTGGACTGCACTTATTATTCTTCTATGTTGGTTTGTCTTGCTTTTGCAGTGACAGACCCAAAGACTATATATTATTTAAATTTGATATGCAGTTTATATATCAAGTCTATATTATATACTTGTCTATATTATATATTATGTCTATATATGTCAATATATTATATATACAAGTCTATATTATACAGACTTGATCTACGATCACTTCCCCTCCACTTCTGGTCACCCTATAGAAGGCAGCAGTCTTTTCTACTAAACTTCAGAGATACTGATCAAAGTATGAGCATATCTTTGGACCAAGTTCTCCAAGGGGTTTGTACCCTGCAGGCATCAGATGGACCGGGGTGGGACTTCTGAGTCAACAAGGAAGATGGCAGCATCTGGACAATACATTTTCCTACAGTAGGTTTTGATGTGAGTATCAGAAAGACTTGACCCACTCAAGGGGAAACTCTTCACTGGGGAGAGGATCATGTGTTATGCATGTACTGATCTTGTAATATGAAGTGCAATTAAATTGTAATAGCAGCTCCCCTCTGTTCTGTTACCAGAATAGAGGTGAAGTTGGAACCTTTGCTTTTATTGGGGGTTTTGGAATGGAGGAACAGAAGATGATAAATGCCCTGTGTTTAGGTTTACACTTCTTTTCTTTTTTTTTTCATAGCACTCCGTGCTGGGATATATCCACACTAGACCTGCACAACCAATGGAGAGAAATGTGGAGCCTTGAAGGGTGAGTGACACAAAATTTGAAACCAGCTTCATGCCACAATTTCTCTGTACCAACTATTGCATTGGCTGAGGTTGACTAGTTCAGATTCAGATGTCTAACGTTTGGCTGTATAAAAATAGGGCAGATGAATGTCAGCCTATGTCTGATATGTGTGAGGGGATTAGCGAGGTTATGAAATCTGCCATCTGCTTTTTGTCTTCCTTCTTGGTGGCAGCTTGAATGGAGGATTCTTATCCCAGTTGTCAAGTTGATTTCATAGCAAGTAAGTGTAGCTATTGGCAGAAGGAAGGTGTTTAAGTGATTGCAGGTAAAAGTTATTTTAATAAAAATGCTATAACCTCATTATTATTATGATTTTAAATGTTCCGCAAGTAGTTATCAAGATATTTAGCTTCCTGAAATTTGGATTTATTGAGATCTTGCTGCAAAAACAATTTTAAAAAGTGAAATTAATCTCTATGTTTGTTTTAAAGAAATGAAGGGGAGAAATATCTGAAAATTTAGAAAAGAAAAAATAATCTATATTGAGACCTGGGAAGTGAAAACAATGGGGAAATGTCAGTATTGCTTCAAGAATCCTTTTGCAAACCACCACAGAACATAAACAAGGTTTTGCTAAAGGTTTAACTAAATCACCTTCTGATTTTTGACTTCTCATAACCTTTATCAGTGCAGGTTTTCTGGGAGATCTGGAAACAGGACAATTCTGCAGGAGGGGCTGTTTTTATAATATACTTAGGCTTGGGAAATTGAAGTCTCCAAATAATCTGAGCTCGTATGGATTTCTCATGTGGATTCCTGACCCACCTTTCAGTGTAGCTAAGCCAAATTCTCATCTGGTCTATATCAATGTCATGAGGGTACCTCCAGCTTATACCCACTGAGGACCCGAGTCAAAATATTCACACTCTAAAAAGCAGATTCATCATCCAGAGGTGCATTAGTTGGCTACTGATATTTCCCAAGAAGTTCAGTAAATGTAAAAGTCGAACAAGAAGATATATTTCCTTAAGTTCCAAGTCCTCTCTCTTTCCATTATCTCAGTGTGTCACCCATGTGACCCTCTGATGGTAATACACATAAATACATCAGAGAAGTGCCCAGTTCATGATTAAATACCCTGATAATGTTGAGGCCATCCAACATATAGTATTTCACTCTATTGCAAACACTGATGCAGTCAACCGGTAGCCACAATCAATTACTCAGAGAGGCTGCTCTCATGTTCCTTCTCCAAAGTTTCTTGATTAGGTGCCAACTGCTTTAAAGGACTATCACTTTCCAAAGCAAGAAAAAAGGAACAGTCCCACTGCAATATCCTCCAAAACTGATATAAGCACACCGACTGCCCTACTAGCAATGAAACTGCCTCACACTGAGCTTTTGTATCCAGGACTGCTTACAAACAGTTAACCCACTAACCCACTTCCCATCCCACTCAAAGATCTCCATCTTTGAAACAAACTTGGATAAAGCAACCAAGTGACTGGGAGCTACAACCAGTTCCAAGAACACTCCGGGACCAGAAAGCTCTGGCTGGGTAAGATTTCAAGGTCTTGTCCACAAGGATCCACAATTAAAATTTCTTGTGCTGAAGTTTCATGGTGAAATAAAAACCCCGGGATTCCAATGGTTCCCCACTACCCCCCTTCTAAACACCACTCACAGTGCAGCACGATGGAAGGAACAGAAAACCTCTAGCATTCTGGCAATCACCACTGCCCTATTTTACATATTTCAATTCCATCTTTTGGAAGAGCTGTAAGTCTTTGCCCTTATTTTTTTCTCTTTTTCTGTCTTCAGCTAGCTTGATGATATAATTACAGAGGTCATGTTACTTGTACACATAGGAAATGATGCTTAAAGTGAACTTAAGGCTTTTCTCTTTTTTCTCCACAGTCTTAAGAATGTATTGATATACAGAGCAAAATGATAATGTAATATGATTTGTTCCCTTACCTGCACTCTAGAAATCCATATCATATATTTCATTGTGGCCTTCAGCTGTCATGGAGTGTTATCTGACAGGCAAGGCAGGGTGATTCTACACGCTATGAATTCAGGCATCACTTCCAGCTGGACATCCTATGCCTCCTCCAAAGATCATTGTCTGTTCAGCACCCTGAATAAAGACAGCAGGAGGAGAAACTCAGTGTCATCCTTTCCAACTCATGCCTTGGATAAGAGTGATTTCTGATGGAATGTTTGAAGTCTGTCATTCTCACTGTGGCCATCCTTGTTAGTGAACATAAACATTAAGGTTCCAGAAGCAAGAGGAACATTCAGGGTTAAAAATGAGTACTTTAGCAGGCAATAGAGATTCAATACTCTGGGAATGAAAGGACCAAATTTAGGATAAATGATGAAGCTGTGAATGGCTCATGTGCAGTGATACAGAAGGACATGAGGGTGGTGAGACCTTAGCATTGCTGTGCCAGAGAAGCTGTGAATGCCCCAAACCTGGAGGTGCCAAGGCCAAGTTGGATGGGGCTGTGGGCAATCTGATGCTGTGGTTGGCAACCAGTTCATGACACGGGGGTTGGAATCAGATAATCTTTAAGATCTCTTCTTCCAATCTAAGCCATTCTATGGTTCTATGACACCAGAATGTGCAGGTTAGTCTCTCAGGCAGGGTAAATCTCAGAATGTTTTCCTTGCTTCCTGTTGTATTTGACATCACTTCCTTGAAGCTCAATATATGGTCACTGCAGTCAAACCCTATGCAAGTAGGATTGAGCAATCAAACAATCTTTTTAAAGATCTGCAGCTCCTAACATTCAGGGTCCATGGACAGAAGAAAAAACAAAAACTACAAGAACAACAACAGGAAAAACACTCTGAATTCTTAGGAATAAAATATATTTTCCTTCCCAGTTTTAAAATGAACAAACTTGAATCCTCTCAAAACATAACGAGATTTAATGCTGATTTTGGCTTTGCGTTTGTGCTCATATATGACAGCTTGACAGGAACTGTTGGTGAAGTTTCTCATTTGATTTCATTTAAATGTCAAAAAGCAGAAGGCTTTTCCCCCCCTGAAATGTTCCAGTCTCTCTGAAGTTTTCAATGGGAAACACTTTTGCAAGTACAAGATGAAGTGGCTGAAGAGAGAGAATGAGTCATGTCCCCTCCAGTTTGGAGAGTGGGGTCAGGTTAATCGCCTGTGATGTTGAAGAATGAATTTAAAATCCCCCCATTGGCATGGCTCAGACTTGTATCCCCAGGACTTGGTTTCTGCACCCCTGCAGTAGTCAGTTCCTGGGTATTGCAGATTAAGCACTCCCCAGATGATTCTCAGCCTGTTATGATGACGCTGTGTGTTTTGAGGAAGGTACAAGCACGGTGTCCTTTTGGAAGCAGACGGTTTTACTCCCACATTAGCAGTCCGTGGGAAGCTCATTCCATAGCCTCATTCCTCTTTGGCAAGATCCAGAAGGTTTCTGGCCAGCTCACTTACTAAGTGGCGGATCCAAGGTGTTTGGATTTGCCATTGGCCTTCACTTCACTCTGACGTTCTCTCTGCTTCCCTTATTAGCTGTGTAATTAGGGAGGGTGAGAATGCCTACAGCTGCAAGTGTCTTTTGAGATGTGATGATAATTATTTTAAAGAAAATCATGACAACACATAGCTGGAAACTGTCCTTGATGGAAAGAAAATCATTGTAGCTGCTTTCATTGAGCATGTAAACATGTGCTTTGCTGATGCCCTTGAGGACTGTCCTAATTTTAACCTTGTTTAGCCTTGAAACTTGCTTTTGACTGTATTTGGGACAGGAGCCTGTAGTGCAACACGGGATACCATGCCAATATGTTTTATTGAAGGAAACATTAAATAATGCTGAGGAGAAAGCAAGGAGGTAGGAGAAATCAGACATCACAAATTCTTGGGCTGTGATTAAACGAGATATTGTCTGTGGCGATTGGAGTGTTCCTCTGCTGGGGAAATAAATGGGGCTGTGCTTCTGCCAGAAGAAAAGAAAAGGATTTTTTTGAGTGCAGCACTGCAGTAACTCCCCATTCATAACATGGTCCATTGAGCTTCAGAAACAGACTCATCCTGAGCCTGTTTTCCAGAAGAACTGAATAGGCATGCTGGATGCCAGATATTCTAATAGGCAATTGTCTTTCCCCTCCTCTTGAATCAAAAGGTCAGTAATACCTTTGTTTAGTAGAGGGTAAGGAAAGATGGCAGCATAACATACATACAAGCTTGAGGAAATTAGGCAGCTCAGCACAGGAGGGAGTATTCCTATTAATATCTTTATCTATAGAAAGGCTGTGGTTTTATTAGACCTCAAATAGGTTGGAAGGAGGGCAGACAGACAGACAGCCTTTGAAGTCCCACACAAAGCCAGCAGCCTCTCAGGCTTAGCATCACCCAACGTGGTATTGCACACCTGCAGTTATGGGTGGGATTCATCTGACTTCTGAGCTCTTCACTTCAAGTTCCCTTTAAAGGCAATGTCACCAGTGGAATCTAGCACAAAACATATCTCATCTTTGGGCAAAATCCTGCAGTCTGGGAAATTATGCCGTAAACCTCATGTCTCTCCACTGGATATAAAGGGAACAGGAAGGGAGCTGGTGGTATAACATTTAATTTTATAAATGCAAACATTTAATGTGAGGTGAGACTCATTTAATCTTGTGCTGAAGAACATCCCTTCCATTTCAACATTCACATCCTCCAACCAGGGTATCTATTTATAGCTGGGGCTTCAAAAGCAAAGGAAGAGGTGATGCTACCAGCCTTATTCTTGGTTGCAGAGGATACTTCCACACCAGTCATAGCAGAGCTTTACCTAATCTGGCTCCCTCTCACATCAGACACATCTGCCACAGCTGGTGTTTTCCATCCTGCTTCCCTCTGGGTGGGGTTTATTCCCAGAAGAGGATAATCAAGACTTTCCAGCCTCTTTTCCCAGCTGCATTTAGGCCTTTCAGTTTATAATGACTCAAAACTCTCACCAGGTCTTTATCAGAGCTTCCCCTCAGACCTTCCCCTCTAAGCTACTGTTTAAAGTAGCAGGTCTTTTGAGACATCCCAGAAAATGTTTTGCTTCCCAAATTTATGCTGCGTTTCTTAAAATCTCTCTCTTAGCTCCCAGGAATCATTCAGATGGAATTTGCAGACATGCCTTCATATGACTCACGTCAAATATAGAGATGGCTCACCACCCCTACGTGGGAAACCCATGTATCCCCCCACGTAACCAGAGCATGCACATGCAGTAATCTCACTGTCTTAATGATTCATTTGCCTTAGTTCTTATAACTTCTCAGCAAGCCACTGATGAACCGTCTAGATGTTCTTGCAAAATAAAGAGATTAAAGGTACTACAAATATTCACTATTTTCAAAATCAAATATGCATAGGCGGACAAAAATTAGACTGTAATCTTGTTGTGGAGGATGTATTCCTCTGGAGAGTTGGGCCAGGAGGAATCTGATGAGGTTTAACAAGAACAAGTGTAGAGTTTTGCACCTGGGGAGGAATAACTGCATGCATCAATACAGGCTGAGGGATGAGCTGCTGGAGAGGAGCACTGTGAAGAAGGACCTGGGGATCCTGGTGGAAAACAGGTTGGCCATGAGCCAGCAGTGTGCCCTTGTGGCCAAAAAGGCCAATAGGATCCTGGGGACCATTATAAAGAGTGTAGCCAGCAGGTTGAGGGGCATGATCCTTCCCATCTACTCTGCCCTGGTAAGGCCACGTTTACTGTATCCAACTCTGGGCTCCCCAGTTCAAAAAAGACAGGGATCTCCTAGAAGGCATCCAGTGGAGCACCACAAAGATGATGAAGGGCCTGGAGCATCTCCTGTATGAGGAAAGGCTGAGTGAACTGGGGCTGTTCAGCCTGGGGAAAAGAAGACTGAGAGGGGTTCTGATACATGTTTATAAGTATCTGAAGGGAGGTGGAGGCAAATGGATGAGGCCGTGGTGTATATAGACAGGAAAAAGAGTAATGGCCTAAAACCTGAGTGTAGGAAGTTTTGTTTTAACATGCCAAAGATCTTCTGTACAGAAAGCATGATGGAGCACTGAAACAGGTTGCCCAGAGAGACTGTAGAGTCTCCTTCTGTGGAGATGTTCAACACCCATCTGGACGCTGACCTGTGCAACCTTTTGTAGGATACCTGCTTTAGCAGGGGGTTGGACTCAACGATTTTTGAGGACACTTCCAACCTCTGCAATTCTGTGATTCTGTGATTCTCTGAGTAGAAAGAAGCTTTTTGTAATCATTGTTACTTGTTTTACTTTGTTTTCTCCTACTCTCAAAACTGGGTGAGGGATCATGGCATTTGCAGGTATTGTGGCTGTCTGTATAACATAAAATGGCAGAGGGGATACGCCTGCATTCATCTCACATGAAATAAGCACTGCAAGGAAAGATTTTTGCTCAGGATTTGAGTCTTGGCTGCTTTTCAGTCCATGCAGTGCTATGGGGAATCCTAAGTGCTTGGGCTTAGGTGTCAGCCCCAGTGTCCTGAAGGAGCTGAACTCAAGCACTGTGCTCAGGTTTACAGAGGATCGCTTATGTGTGGTCGCTATTGTGTGGTTCTGGAGGCTGAGGAAAGCTAAGCTGCCATGTGGGCATCAGCTGTATTCCCACAGGCCTGATTTCTTAATCACCTTCTCCAGTTATGTGACTCCAGCACTCCTTTGCTTTACCTGTGAAGACAACTACACCTGAGCCAGGTCTACCTGTGCTGCAAGCTCCTCAAAGAGCAAGCTCAGTGCAAGACAACAATCACACCTCTCTTCTAATGTTTCAGGCTTTGTATGGCTGGCAGGGAGAGCCTATTAGGAATGTAGCCAATTGTAGTATTACATGTGCTATTTGTCGACGAAGAATTTTCTTTGCTTTCTCTTGTTTCTCTAGGAAGTAGCCACAAATGTCCAGTGTAAGGTTACTGGGCCCACACAAAATTTTATCAGATTTTAGCAGCTATTCCAGGAATTACATTTTTAGGGGTCTTTTTTGAACTGCAGTGACAGCAGCTCAGGTGTCAATTTTCATATCGGGGTTATTTTTTCCCTAGGGCTCCTGCAGGGAATTTAAACTGTTCTTCGATGCCAAAATTAGAAATGAAGCATTGAGGAGTGGGAGTTCATGAATGGGAACTGAGGCCTCATTTTTTTCTCTCGGTGATAGACCATCTTTTCTGAAGTTCAAAGTGGAGTGATGGTCAGTCCATGATTTGGGATTGCCATTGGTAGTCAAGTGCGTTCCTCTCTCCTCTCTTGTGACTTGCATGACAGCATTTTCTTCCGTTCTGTAGGAGTTCATTTTGTACTATTAATTGGAGAGTTCTGTGAAATTACACTATTTACTGGAAAGTTCTGAACTTGGGAAAACCAGTCCTGCTGAGTCCTGCTGACTCTTTCCTAGAAATGTAGAAATGTATGCTGAGCTGGTCTATTTGCCTGTACCAGAAACTACATTTCTTTGCACCTCGGTCTGCAAGTCCCTTAGGCTTTCTCATGGCTGAGAAGAAGGCACTGTCTCGTCTGTCTGTGCTATGGTTCTGGCCCCAAAAGAATATACTTTTCTGGGAGACATTGGTATGCTTAAGAATTTGGGGCCAGAGTTGCCTTCTGCATTGTCTTCTCTTATTTTGACTTCTTCCCTATTGACTCACCTCTTCTGGGAGCAACTGGGGCTTGGTCTGTTTTCATCCCTGCTGAGATTTCTACTTCTTTAGATTACATTCATTTCACAACTAAACTGTTAAGAGAGCTTGAGATGTGAAGTGGAATTCACCTCAACCAATTTTGGACATTTAGCCATTGAATGCTAGTCTCAGAAAGACCATATAAACACCCAGTCTTTAGCTAAACTAAGCTAAACTTAGCCAAACTAATCTATCTCGTTAGAAACATCACTTTCTGGAAGTGTTTGTTTCTACTGATACAGAGAGAGACTTTGTGTAGACCAGGTGGGTACGTGTAGACGACTGAGATGGATCCCACTGCAATGGTAGTTCGTCTTTGTCTATCAGACATACCATTTTCAGTGTTTACCTTGGAAACGTGATTTATGAAAAACCTGGAGGTTATTTCTGAGATGAAGTTTATTCTCTTGGCCTAATCATTCCACTTCTCACATTTTACACACACATACAAAAAAATCTGATCATTGATTTCTAAGTGGTTTTATGTTAAGGCATTAATGAAGTTTATGATACTGCAAGACTGATAAGTAGCTGTCATGTTCAGACAAATTACATACCTTGTTTGCTAGGTACACGTTTACACACAGGTATGACTTGAGTTCACCAACTGCTGGAACAAGGCTGGCTGTACTGGCAAGGAGCCTATTAGCTTAGACTTTCTGTATAGCAGAAAGAACAAGAGAACCACAGACCAACCATTACAGTTGGAAAATGCCACTCAGATAATCTTGTCCAACCATATATTTATCACCCATATCCTCCAAACCATGTTCCTCAGTGCCATGTCTACCTTCATCTGGAAGAAACACTTCCAGCTGTGTTAAGGTGGGATTTGCCTCTGCAGTCCTCTTTCTCTTCAGTGAGATGAGAACTGAACATGAAAATACTCATATTCCTAATGGATAACTCTAAGTTTAAAGCAGGATGGAGCCAGACCATTCTCCATGCAGCAACCTGCACTCTGGGAGATGTGGGTGAGCACTGGGAAGAAAGAGCGCCATTTAGCTTAGCAAAAAAAAAAACCTGATTGCTTTAGAGCTGGGATGGACTCCAACAATTTGATCCGTCTTGGTTCGTTGATTGCTGGTTTCATTTTTATTTTTTTTTATTTCTTGAATATTTCTTTTTCTTCTCTTTGTTTCCTTCCTCGAAGCGAATCTCAGCAAGTTTGACAGTGCCCCCTCCCAACACACGCAGACATGATTTAAATGCCTGCCACTGCTCCTAGTACCAGCGCTGGAAAAAGAACTGGCTCCTGTTCAAGTCCTTCGCCTCTCCAAATGTTTAGGGATTTGGAGCCCATACATACAATTACTGCATGTTTCTCAGGAAGAGAAAATAGCCAGCAGCTGTTCAGTGCTCTGATCAATTAGGAGTTGAGGAAGAAGAGTAAAATATGGGGGTGGGGGGGTATTGGTTAGAAATCTGCATACAATTAGGAAGCAATGCTGAGAATGGACATCTGGGAGGTGTGGAGAGGATACGCACGCTAATAGTGTACTTTTACTCTAACAGGTCTGCAGTGGTGTCCTCAGCAAGGATAAAAAATTGCCCCTGACTGATGAGGGTACATTTCTGAAATTTTGGTGAGCTGAAGGAAGAAGATGAGTCAATCCCAGTCTGTGAAAGTGAATGCATGAGAGGGAGCCTGGTAAGGGTATGCCTTGGAGTCGATCTCTCTGTCCAGTTAAGCACTCCACTGACTTTGATGGTAGTTTAGACACCCAGTCCCACATGCAAACATATAAATGTAGACATCTCAATTTACAAGATGGAGCCTGCCTTGAGGGTTCCATTCATTTGTAAACTGCCCCCCCTGCATAGTGATGAGTGCAACCTGAGATCCCCAAAGCTAACCAGGAAATCAGGAAAACCAGGCAGTGTTGTTTAGTATTGCAAAATACTTCTAAATATTTGCTTCTTAAAAGCCTTTGCAAGGGACTAGCATTCTGTTCTTGAGTGAAATCCTAAGAACAGGAGGTTTCTACACTTTCATCTCTTCACTAATTACTGAAATCCGAAGTCTTAATTGCATTTTCACATTTGGTGTCTTGTCTCTCATACTACATGAGAAGACTTGAGAGGGTAATGGGATGATAGATCTCTTCACCAATTAGCATCATCCAGCACCACATGGTGCTTTTAGTTCATGAGATATGAGTTGTGCAGCCCCTACTTACTCAATGTTGCTTTAGATGATGCCTATGTTTATCCTAGGTGCAGGTGACACTCCTTCCTGGACAGTCTATGTTTGGGAAATACAGGATTATGGAGGGTGCTCAAGCATCCTCTTATAATATTGCTTGGAAGTTTGGGATGAAGCTGAGAAGAAATGATGAATGAGCACATAAGCCATTTCTTTACAGAGAATTAGACTTGATGTATCCAAAATTTTGATGTGCTCTCAAGCTTTTTCCTCTGTACTGTTGATTCCAAATGAAGCAGTTTCAGAGAAACTGAATCTGTTTCTCTTTAGAGGCTTACAGTAATTCTGTGATTAAATGTATGTAGGGATTTCCATCCAATTTCTGTGAACACGAATAAAAGAAAAGTATTGATTTACAATGTACCTTTGGGCAAGAGTAAAAATATTTTCAAAATTGGTCATTTCTGGTGAAAATTCTTGTTAAAGGCTGACAGTTGAAAATGTGTCAACTTGTGGTTGCATGGACTGAGATCTTTGGAGCTGATGAGTTTAACCACATCCAGTAGTATGATTCTGTAGTCACCAATGAGGCTGCATAAAGACAGTCTGTTGTCTTTTTTTATAGCAGTGCAAGCGCTGTTCAACAGTATTATCACCATGGTTACTTTTCCTGTTTGTCTTGTGAGACATGGAATTTTACCTGAAATCTCAGCTCCTGTGAATTACGTAGGATTATTTAGCTACATCATGTGTAAAGTACTTTTGATCAGGAAAAACCAAAAATATGACACAAAGAACTTTCCAAATTCAAGAAAAGAGATTTATGTTGCCTTAAAATGGATTTATTATTTTACTTATCCACATCCATTTAAATGTTAGATATTGTGTAGGGAACCTGCTTTGGCAGGGGGGTTGGACTTGATGATCTCTGGAGGTCCTTTCCAACCTCTACAGTTCTGTGATTCTGTGATTCTGTGATCTAGTCAGCATTGCTCTGTTTCACATACATATTCAGGAATCTACAGAAATATTCATTTGTACCTAAAATGTATGGGATGACACTTCTTGTGGATGTCCCAGACTTTCCACTGACTAGAGAACAGCAGATGATTAGCTATGACTGGACTTCTTACTCTTAGATGGGTAGAGTTGTGTGCAAATCCATTCTAATGGCTGTCTCTGAAGATGTAATTTCTTTACAGGCTCTTTAATGATAATTTTCACCCATAAGATGACAGAGTAAATCTGCTGAAACAGATGTGTCACGTAGCTACGTGATAGCTCAAACGCAGTTTCTTCTGGAGCCATCAAGAGATGCTGACCTCAGAGCAATAAAACTACATGCTCGCAGCACAGTGGTTTTTTAGATTAGAACTGCAGTTCAATTAAATCTTTCTTCATGAACTCTGATAGAGTCTCCTTTGTTCTGCCAAGTTAAATCCAAAGGTCTTGTTCTTCAACTGGCTCGCTGGTGCCGTTCAGATTAAACATGCAGTGTTCTAACTGGTCAGATAGCCTCAAACACTGGAGGTGCTTTTGCCATCTATATCTATTTATGTAACCGTGTGCTAGTTCAGCTGTGATAATGCAACAAGAAAGATGAAGATGGCCCAGATGAGACTTTGCATGTTTTCCACTTCTCCAGCTGACACTACATTGTCCATGACAATCCTCTGCCATGTCTCAGATAACAGGACCTGCAGAGCTCATATCTACAGGTGATCTGGGCCTTTTCCCAGTACCTCTGGTGGGTGCCCTGGGTTGCTCTTCTTGACTTCCTTGAGCCCCCAGTTTTGCATCCTTGGTCCTTGACAAAGGCTTTTACTCCACAAGAAGCACACAGCTTCTAGGAAGACTCACATTCCCTTCTCCAGTCCTTGACCCATGAATGGATTTTCAGATAGTCACAGATGTTAACACCTGAAGTTCCCATGCCTGGCTTTTCCTGACCTCCAGGTTAAAGACCCAGCCTGGAGATACCCAAGCAGTTATTCCTGCACCAAGCAAAATGACTGCTGGTTGAGCTACAATATCTTCTGAGACATTCCTGACAGTTTTTTCCCTACATAAGGGTTATTTTATCTGGAATATTTTTTCCATGTTGGTTTTCAGTATAAACTTCTTTTTATTTTTATTTTTTTTATTATTTTATTTTTGTGTGTGTGTGTGTTTTGTGCCTGTATGTGACTGTCAGAGATGATTTGGTTCAAAATAAAATTCTTAGAGCATACAGAGACTGAAACTTTACTAAATTATGAACAGTTTTGACTGGAGGTTTGCCGGTAGAGCCAATCGAGTTGACATAAAACAGTATTTCCTTTTCACATTTCTCAGGAAAAGTTTCTTAAGAAAGATAAGTGAGCAGAACTACCTTAATTTTATGGCTGGGATTCTGAACTTGCCCATATAGTATTTGAGTAACTTTTTTCAAAGACCTACAATGACTGCTTCTTGTGCTGTTTTTGCAAAGGACTGTTCACATAATCTACTTCAGAACATCGAAGTATCAGGTATTCAGGCCAAGTTTGTCCTTTATGCTCCCTGGATAGTCAATGCAGAGGTAAGTACCTCCAGAATACAAGTGTTCCCAGCTTCCAGTAGGTGTTTAGTGTAACTAACATAAAACATCCTTTGGAGGAAAACATACTTGTTGTGATTGCCCATAGTGCCTATATGACTAGTTCAGATGGCACATTTACAGTTGAATAAAGTCCTTTGACGAGTTTCATGCTCTGAGGTAGGCATGTCCAACAAACAGCCAGAGAAAAGCCTGGTCTGACCCCAACCAAGCATCAGTGCTCTACGAACCCTATCTGGGCTGAAAGCAGGGCATGGGGAGAGTGCAGTGCAGTGCTAGCTCAAGTTATGGCAAATAAATGCATGAGCTGTAAATTTTCAAATGGAATATATTGAGTTCAAATAAAAAAATTGATTATATCTCTTTACCAGACCTATTTTACCAGAGAAATGCCGTTCACTTCACAGTAACACCTTTTTCCTGTCATCACTCTTTGGCAGTTTGTACATTTAGGAGCAATTATTTTCAAGAATAATTTCAGGAGGAGTAAAATTTCATTAGAAACCTCTGATGAACACTTTGAGAGCATACTAAGAACTGCAGCCACTGGCATCAAACCAATCTAATGCACTGGTTTCACAAAAACAGGGTCACTTATCCCACTAGTTTTATGGGTTTGCTGCTTTCCTTTTTTTTATATATATATATATTTTTTTTTTAATTGAAAATTAAAATATGTTTTGTTACTTATGCACATTACCTGTATTATATATTTTATGATGGCCTGTGACGTCTGAGGTGGATGCTGGGGGTATGGCAGTAGAGGTGGAACATTCCCATCTGTATTTCAAATTTTGTAGCCATGTGACAGATGGCAGCAGAAGGCAATCTGTCAGAATGGTGTCTGACGTGCAAGTGTGGATAAAGCAAAGGTTTATTGAATTCCTCCATTCAGGAAGAAGGGCCTTAATTGTCATTAATTGCTGCTTGTTGAATGCTTATGGAGGCTTAACAGTGGCTGTGAGCACAGTGAAGTGGTGGGTGGTACATTTCAACAGTGGCAACAGCCTAACATGCAGGCTCTTGTTCAGGGTTGGTGAAAACTCAGATCTAACTGTGTTGAAAAAGAGAGTTTTATAGCTGAGATTTTTTTTCTATCAAATTAGGTTATTGTACTCTTTGTATAGGTTGTCATTTCCATGTGATAATTGGGAGGCATTACTTTCGGAGCAACCTTCTTAGATGTGGCCCTAAACAATTCTTCTTCGCTCAACACAGCCTTGTCAAGCCAAAAGGTTAGAAATCCATGCTCTGAGAGAAGAGACTTTGGGCTCATTTCTTTGAAGTGAGTAAAACATTCTTCTAATGCCTTTGACTTACAAAACGCGTGACATTCCTGTTAAAATCAACAGTTGTCTGTCACTGCCTTCAGTAACAACTAGACCAGATCCTGGGGACAAACCCTAGAGGGGAGGTTAGAACAGTTTAGAGAGCTTTCTTGTGAATTGATACTCTTGTTTTGCTATGCTTTAAAAACATTTTCTCTGTAATGTTGAATGCAAGTATACCATGATTGCTGTTCCCATCTCTCTTATTTTTTACTTACTTATACATGTAAAACAAACTAACCAACAAATAAACATAAAACAAGAAGAAACCTTCTTCTCCAATCGGTGGGATCCCAGATCTTCATCCTATTCATCTTCATATTAAGTTTCCATTTTCCATGGATATGTGAATCTGCCATTTCTTACAGTCAGTGGACATCTTATCTCTTTCTGGCTAGAATGTACAGGTTCTTATTAGCCGAACCAGACAGTGTAGGTCAGGCTGAAAATAACTTTTTTTCAGATTTAGATCCATTGTTTCTTGTTCTGATCTCCTTTTTATTTTATTTTATGTTATTTTATTTTTTTTATTTATTTATTCATTTATCTATTTATTTATTTATTTTCTGCGCGGGAGGTTTTGCATTTATCTGGTTTGCTAATCAGAACCATTTGGTTAATTAAAGTTACCTTACTGCTCAATTTATTTTGCACTCTGCTTCAGGAATTTTCCTATTCTCTTCTCTTGTTCTTGCTCTCTCCAGCAGACGTTTTCACCAGGTTCTTCGTTGTCCTTGACTCTTTCTATCATCATCAGAGTATTCCTCCACCAGGACACTTGAAGCAAAAGGGCAAGACAAGCTTTCTGTACCTAGAATGAAATGATCCAAACTGGAATGAGCCTGGTGTAACACCTGGTATTGCAGGCAGAGTCAGTGCAAAGGTTTTGATTACTTATTTTAAAGCACTGTAGGTTCATGTTCCCTTCTCACTCTTCATGCTTCCTTTCCATCAACTAAGTTCCATGGCGTATCATTGCAACAGGGCATCTCCCATGGTCTTGTCTCCATTGAACTTTTCTCAGCTCTTTCTGGTAGTACTGCTGAAAATATTTTTACACGTTTCCACTGAGAATCATCTTTCTCTTCTAAACAAAAAAATTAAATATCTAGCAAAAATGAATTTGGAATACGATAGGAGGTACCAAAGTGGGGTGAAATTTCTTTCACAATATTTTATGTAAAACACTTGAAGAAATGAAAGTGAATGTCGCAGGAAATCATCTCTGTTTTGAAATATGAACATTTGTCTCAGAATATGCTGGGAGACTTGGAGAACAGCAAACACTGATCTGTGCTGCCTGCAATTGAGAAGCAACTTCTTTTCCCCCTGTAAAAATGTTTTCTCACTTCTCCTTAGTTCCCTCTCTCAATGGCATTAATATGAACCTCCCAGTACCTGGGGAACTTCCAACTTAGTTTTACTTTCTAGAATAGCTGTGTTGAATTGGTCAGACCTTGGTGAAAATACACCACTGGTGTTTGGTGTTTCGGAGATCGATATGAGCACTGTTTTGCTAAGGGATCTGTGAAGGGAATAGCTTCGAAAACATCTGTGTGTGATTATGAAAACGTGCTCCTTGGAGATAAATCCCTTATCAGCTCCCCTGCTCTCAATATGTCCTCCATTGGTCACCTGGGGCATTGCAAGAGAGAGAAGAGTAATTGCCAGTGCACTGCTTGTCCTATGGAAAAAAAATAAATACATATATCATAGCATTGATTGTGGTCCTTTGACCTTCTTTGGAAAATATCCCTCATTCCTTCTCCCCACAAGACTACATGGCACTTTGATTCTGAGTGACTTCCCAGCTGTGAAGACCTAAGCAGTGATGTGTCCAGGCTATAGCAGGGAATTTGAGGGTAAAAATAAAGCAGCACAGACACAGGCTCTGGAAAAAGCAACACCTCCTGAATTACCACCAGCACTTCCCGGAGCGGTAGTGGTTGAGTCTGTTAGGGAAAAGACCTAAATCCCAGCCAACTAATGACTCAGCCCATCCCCATTTTCATGTCCAAGCCCTAATAAGAAATTGCTTGCGTTAGGGTAGCGTATAGATTGCTGTCCACTTAAATCAGTGAACTCTGGATAATCACAACACACCCCATGACGGATGGGTGGTGGTCAAGGCGGATTGCGAGGGAGCAGTGGGCTCAGAGTTGACACGACATGGTGGCAATTACACGGAAGGTCACTGCCAGAGCTGGAAATGGGATGAACACTTGAGACTCAGTTTCTCCCCTCGCATCAGAATCAGTAATTTCAGACTGCCAAACCTCTCTAGACTAATGGAATTCACCAAGGAAATTAGTCAGTACAGAATAAATAGGGCATTGCTGTGCATCATGTGGGTGCTCAGAATCACGCTGCTCCAAAAGGAAAACTCAGATTTAATTTTGGATGCTATGAGATGTATTGGTAGACAGCTTTTGGCTTCCTGTATAGAGAAGCATTTTTATTGAAAACATCCAGAACTTGTGTGAAAACTAAGATTCACCCCAATGACCAATTTATATCATAAATGCTAATGAACTGGGGCTGCAGGCACCACTTTTGCATGTGAACCATATTAGTTGACTGTTGTTCAGATTCTCATTGAATCGGGATTCATGCATTCGCTTTTAGAGATGCTTCACATTTCTCCGAGCAAAGCAGTTTTGCTCCTTGTTTCCCTACTGGAAATAAGACAATATTTTTTTGAGAGCTCCTTGACACTGCTCTACTATTAGTAATAAGGAGGCAACTTTCAGCTTGGGGGAATTCAACGTCCCTTCACGTTCAGGCAGAAGAATCAGGCAAAGGCAGAAGAAATGAATACCTGAACTTTTCTGGTTTGTACTTGTGAGATAAACTTGAAACTGCAACAGTATAAGCTCACGGATTTCTGAGCTATAATTTGAAAAGAAAATTGATGCCTGGAAATCATATTACTGCTGTCTTTCACATGCATATTCTTGCTACTCTTTTATTTAAGAGTTCTTAACTTTCGACCTCATGACAAATTTATCCCTCATTTAATGCTGAAGATGTTTAGGCCATTAGGTAAAAACAGTATTGTTATTTAGGTTACGTGTTGAAAGTCACAGCGCCTGGAAAGAATTCTGCATTGCGGTTTCCAGGCTGACTCCAGAAAATTAGAATTGCAGTGAGGATATCCATTCAGTTAAACTGAAAATAAAAATCTCAAACCCAAATCCAGACCAAAGGAAATCTTAACAGCATGAAGAATCATCGAAAAGGTTAACAACATTTTTGCCTCACTCCATCAATATGGGCCATTTCCTGAAGGAAACCTGAATGGTTAATCATCTGATATATATACATCTGTGTACTTAATTTGTATATGCACACACAAACACATATTTTATACATACGCATGTATTTAATTGTGTGCCTGTGCATGTGTGCATGAGTATGTGCATAGTATTAATTTTTTCCTTTCTTCTTCATATCAGTCGCTACCATATGGCACTAAACCCATCATTTAATGTGGAATTATGAAGCTAATGGAATGTAGAGAATGAGTTCTTGCCTTCTTATTGGTCACCAGGCTCCTCTTTTAACTGCTGGGGGAAGACCAAACTTATAAACATAGGTCTGTGACCATAGAAACACCCAGATCAACTTTTAAATTTCATCACATTAATATAATTGGCTTAATATATATATATTTTTTTTTCTGTACATTGCACAGGAAAAATGCCTGGCATGTGTGTCACAGTTCAAATATATATGTTGCAGTTCAAAATAGTGACAAGTCAGAGAGTTCATTGCAGAGAGAGGTGGCATTTTTTTCTCCATATAGTCATTAATAGCTCATTGAAATACAAGAATAACACAGAGTGAAAAGCAGTTCTCACTGATGGAAGTTTTCAAGTAATTCTTGATTTAAGGCTCCATACACAGAGTCAGCAGAATTCTTTCTCACTTTCATTGTGCTTTTCCATTTATTTCTCCAACTTTCTACAAACGTGTGTATTCTAATCACTATGAGTATGCTTTCAGGAAACCTTTCATCCCATCAGCAAACCTTTCATCCCAGCAAACAAATGAATTTACACAAATCAGAAACCGATTTGAAGCTGATCCTTCAGGGTTGAAGGCTGTTTAG
The DNA here is from genome assembly GCF_951394365.1 of Tetrao urogallus. Lineage (NCBI taxonomy): Eukaryota > Metazoa > Chordata > Aves > Galliformes > Phasianidae > Tetrao > Tetrao urogallus. Next base: position 48,911,298 of record NC_136820.1, on the reverse strand, counting down.
CCAGAGTGTCATTTGTTTCTCATAATGTAATAAAATCATAAATGTTTCTAGTGTAAAAGGGACCTTGAGAGGTCCTCAGATTAATCTTTTGTTCACAGAAAGCCAACATCCAAAGTTAGGTTTTGCTCTTGTCCAATTGAGTTTTGGCAAATTTCTCCACACAGTCAAGAGATTTTCCTTATATGAGATCAGTTTCCCTTTCTGCAATTTGTGACTCTTCTCCTTCTGTGCTACACACCTGTGCTCCTCTACTGACCCCAGCTACATAGTGGAAGTTTGCATTTCATCCCATGGCCAATTCTCATTGGAAGTGCTGTCAGGGAAAGTAAGAGGAATGGCTGTGGATGCCTCTTATAGGGTTCTAGGCGTTTCTCCAGACAGAGTTTTTGAAACTTTTTTGCCTTTTAATTTAATTATATTTTACTTCTCAGTGTGTTCATTGTCCTTTCCTTAGTGCATTTTACCTAACTTTTAGTGTTACCCTCTGCATCTTTTTGTCTGTACTTTTCCTTCATCTCTAGCATGACCACATCTTCTACTTCTTCCATACTATTCTTCCCACTCTGTCATTCTGTCCAAAATCTTCCTTACTGGAATAAAACTGAAATTAGGAAAATCAATCTATTTGATTCTTCTCACTATTTTATTTTAAAACGTCTATTTTCCTCTTTGTATTTCTGTCATAACTATCATAGACTTGCCATATACCTTGAAATTCTTGCCTTCAGATGACTCATCTTGTTTGATGCACCACAACCCCTGCATTAAGAAAAAATGAGAATTCTCTCCACTCTTTTAATCATAAAACTGGAATTCGACTTTCCATTACTGGAAATGGCCATTCCATTTCCATTTCTAGAGTTAACCCTTTCTACCAGCAGTCATCATCTCTGCTGCTTCTGATCACACTCACCCAATTCTTCATCTTTTCCAAAATCAAGTACTCACATAAGCCCCAACTTCCATGTCTTCCTTAAAATGAAGTCTTACTCCCTTACTTGCTCCCTTACTTGCAGCCAGAATACAGGTTGCTGATGTTCCATAACATCATCCGGCTTCATAAAGCTCATCATAATTCTGCCTCTTCTTCTTTGCCTGACTTTCATGCCTATTTGTCATGCAGAAGTTCCTTTTCTTCCATATTTGAACATTAGCTTTATCTGTGTAAGTCCCTTGTACTGAATTCAACCTAATTTTTAATGCCCACAAATAAATGAATGTGTTAGTGTTGGCTATACAAGGCCAAATGAAGGTGATCTAAGTACTATTAAAAGCTCCACTATATTTCCACTGATTTCTGTGGATTCTGGGTTAAAGTTCTCATTTAAAACAGTTATGATAGAGTATTAACTAATATTTCTGTAACCTCACTATCATCACAGTCTTGATCAATTATTTATTATTATGATTAAGGTTTGTTGCAGCAATTGTGCTACGTGACAACAGCTGAGATTCAGGTCTTGTTGTATACAAGGGCTGATATTAATGAACAATAAGAAACAAACTTTGCACTCAATGAATTATGGATTGAGTAGAGACCACAGGTGAAAAAGTAAAGACCTTCCAAAGATGGCAGTATAATCTTTATGGGCTGTGGACCTGTTTAACTCTCTATGTACAGAAATATCAGAATATTTACTTGTTTTTCCAATGGAAATGATCATTCAACCATCTGTAGGTTTTTTTTTGGTTGGTTTTTTTTTTTCATTTTAAAAAAGACATCAAAAAAGAAAATGTAGTAGTTGGAAAATTGATGCAAACAAGAAATAAATTCCATATTCGATTCCATATTTCAAGCACATTTTACACTACTACCATGGTTACGTCAGCTAAGAAGCTTGTTTTTGTCATAGAGAGTAGAAAATATGCTTATGCACAGCAGTGTCATTAGGGTACATGTCAACTGCCTCGTTTAGTTCTCTACTTTTGAATGGGTTGAATTGCGCCCACTACACTACTGATACTTTGGACTAGAACCTTGCTGGTTACAGAAGGAGCCCAGAATGGCTAGCTTCAATGGAGATGTCCAAATTGGATGTCAGCACCATGTGATGAATCCCATTCTCCTCTCCTTAATATCTCTCAAGTCAGACTGCAGTTCTCTAGCTGTTGTAGCTTCCTACCAGAAATCCAATCGCTTACCTACAAGAGCCATGACAGCATGGATGTCTCAGGGAGAAGGTTTTGTTCTGGAGATGAAATTTTCTCCCTGTTGACAATTTGCAAACAAACTCTCCCATAGAACAAAGGCACAAAGAACAAAAAGTGTTTTGAGCAGCTGAGTGGTGGCAGAAGTGCAGTAGAGGGAGTAAGGAACGGGAAAGCACTGAAACAGTTTCAAGTATTTGGAATCTGCGATTGGGTTGTTTTTTTTTTTTTCCCCCTAAAGCTTCATTATTATTATTTTCTTTTAGCCCAGATTAATTATTCCCCCTACAATGATTTTTCATAAAGGGATCAAGTCCATTGTTTATAGAGTTTGCTAATAACTGCCCCAGTCGCGCTGTCACAGCAGATTGATTTGATTACGAGACTGGACAATAAAAGCTCAATAAAGAAACCCAAATCCTTACTAATTTTTTTTTTAAATTATTATTATTAATTTTTATTTTTTTTTTTTTAAAGAGACTCAGGCTAGGATTGCCAGATTGGGAATTTACATTGCACAGAAGAATGATATGATCTCTCTGAGTAGCACGGTGCAAATTAAAAGAGGTTTAGCGTTAAGTGTTCATGGCACAAAAGCAATTTTAAGTACCTGCAATCAGCTTAGATTGACTAAGCCTAAATATGTACAAATCGTGTAATGGGCAATATCCCTGGCAGTACCACGCAGAGCACTGATGGATGGGTTCTCCAAGGTTTACAGTCCTACAACAGCTCACGATGAGTGTGTGTGTGTGGGTGCACACTGGTGTGTGTACGAGTGTGGTTTGTGGTTTGTGAGCCACCTAGTGTCCTGGTGCCGACTAGACAGAGCAATCTGCTTCTTATTTCTGGTTGCACAGATTTGAAGGCAAGAAAACGGTATTGCAATTAGCTGTTTTGACACCTTGCTATTCACAGAAGAGGCTGAGGAGTTGATGCCTCCTTGGTGCTTCACTTGGAGCCTTTCATAGAAAAGCAATTGATTTCCTTTCAAAACCCTTTTGCAACGGGAAATCCACTATTTCCTTTGCCAGGCATCTCAATTTCTAGTTACCTTTGGTGCAAGAAACTTACTTTTCGTTTTTCCAGCCTGGTGTAACTAGTGGCCAACCTTTATTTTTTAAGTCTGCTGCATTATAAAGCTCTCCATTATGAGAAATTTTGAGAGACAGTGACTCAGACACACCTTAATCTTCTCTGTGTTTAGCTGAACAGTAAGAGCTTTCTTAGTGTCTCAATGCCATGTAGGATTTCCAGGCTTTGGCTCATTCTTACCGTTTTCTGAATTCTTCCAAACATACCAACATTCACTTCCAATCTGTCCTCAGTCCTCTGATTTGTCACCACCATGTTGTTAGGTCTAATTTCTTTATAATGGAGGGCAGTTAAGCTACGAATGAAGATCCTTTGCAGCTCAGACACACAAGATGTCTCTTTCTTTTATCTGGCTATCTGGCTTCCAGTAAGCAATGAACCTCTCAGGATCTCTGTTTTCCATTTAAACACCTACTGTTGTTAAACATCTGCAAAATTAATAGAATGCCTCAATAGTTTCAAAAAAATTGATTAAAATTGACCCAATCAATTGACGTGTTTAACCAATTCTTTGAAGTGCTGCATAGTCATGTATAAATATGCATACAGCCTGATATCATTTTCTTGAGATAGAAGATAAGAAAATATGACAGAGAAAAAAATAACTAAGAAGATATTAAGAAGAGAACAACATGGACATCATATATAATTCATTTAACTTGATCGTGGTGGGAACCTGGAGCATTTAGCTTAGCTTGGTGTAATGTCTAAGCAAAGAGTGAATAACATGCTTTCAGCCTACCGTTAATGTAATAATATCCTCCTGTTGCTGACCATACAGGAAAATGGAATCTGAGGTAATGGAATTCTGATTTTGACCCTAAGATGCCACCACAATCGTTATTTTTCATGTCAGAATTAAAAAAAAAAAAAGAGAGATTAATTTCACCTAATTTTAGTAAACAACACCCCTCCCTCTCAAAAAAAAAAAAAAAAAAAAAAAAAGCTCCTTGCTTTTGTTAATGGTTCTATGATGGTTCTATGTCTACCTATTGCAAACAGGAGAATAAGTAACACCTCCAGAACCTACTATATCTCAAACACTAAGGGATGGGACTGATTACCTTCTGGCAGTGTTAATTAGAGAGCAAATTATGTGTGCTATAGAACCTTTGCTTCAATCTCCCTATTTAGGGGCTTTTGTTCTCTTCATTGACTACAGAGGGAGCCTGGTCATCTTGATTTGCCTGACTGAGGGATTTGAAGACCACCTTGTTATTCAATGGAACAACCAAGACCATGCAGATTTGGTGGAAGATCATCAGTCTTCATTGCAAGAGTTGTGCAGTTTCACTTGTGGTCTGACCTGTACTTGTGGAGCTAATGGGAACTCTGATATGTGCATCTGGATGAGAAAACTTTGCAGTGCCAAGCTGAGCACAACCAAACTGGAGAGCCTTGCAAAGAGGTTGATTGGCTGGCTGAGCACCTTTGCTGTTACAGTTATCCTGGGAGCAGAAGGTCTATGATAGAAGAAGGGCAGACATTGAAAGAAGTTGGAAAGAGCCAGAAATAAACAATGGAGTGGAGGATCATGCAGCTGGAGTGGAAGGAAGTTCTAGAGATACGCTTTTGCCAGTTTCACAGTATTTTGGAAACATTAGATGTTTGGACTTTCAGTTTAGAATCAGATTAGATTCAGTATCTAATCATACTAATAAAGAAAAAAATGATACCAGTGGTAGTCTTCGTTAGGGTGTCCATAACTCAGTACTTCCCCTGCTGTCACAGACTTCTCTGTTAGATTCATCCATCCTTCCTTAGATAATTGTCTAAAACCGACACCTAAGAGGTGCCCTCTCAAGTGGCCTTTCACTGATAAAAGCAGGAAACCTGGCTTAAAGCAGGGGCTTAAAAGTTAAATGGCTACAGTCAAGGGAGATTAATTCTACCCCCAGCACTTAATCTAAGTTAATCATCAGGGCTCAGCCTCTCATCTCTGGAAAGACATGTGGAGCATGCATCCCATTCTTGGATGGGATAAACTGTCCTCCAAAGTGGCAGTTTCTCTGCACTGACTATAGAGAGGAATGAGAGACCCGTTCAGAAAGGTTTTGCAGTGATTTTCCTAGAAAATCAAGCAGGGTGAGTGCAGATTTTGACCTTTTTGTGGCAGAGGGACAGAGATTTTCAAGACCAAGTGCCCTTAGCACTGGATTAAATGTCTAAAACTATAAGAAGAAGTCAGCTAGGGAACTACTTATTTCTACTCATATATTTTGCTTGAATTAAGCATTCAATTTAAACATCGCCTGTAAACGTGAAGTTTTTCCCTTCCAAGATACAGATGTGTATAACTGATATCTCCCAGATGGAGGAAGAGCTCCTAGCGTGTTGCCATAGGACTGAAGCACACAGTAGAAAGTTTATTTCCATTTCAAAAGTGAAGATTATTGCAAAGGTAGCAAGAATGATCTGTCTCTATTCTCTTTTCTCTCCTGATTTGACAAACACTCACAAACTGTGGTGACAGTGGGGACGAGCTGGCCTTTTTATTTACACTAATCAATTTAAATGGTATGGGGGGATCAAGAGCAGCTTACTATTTTGGCCACACTACAAATTTTCTTGCACAATTTCCTCAAGAGCTGAATGAATTTCTAGGCTAGCCTGCATACATTTTTAATTAAGGGAAAAGCATTTATCCTTTGGATGGGTGAGAGCACCGAATCTGACCAACACTCTTCAGAAGCTCCCAGCCCTCTGCTTCATTCCTTGAACTTACACTCCCAGAAATGTGGCACAGCTTTATATTTCACAGCATCCATAACATGGATTTATCAAAGGTCACTATGGCAACATTCAGGCAGTCTGAGACAAATACGCGTGCGAGCATAGAAACAGGACAAAACAAACTGAAATCGCTCTGTTCCCACCCAGCCTTATACCCTGGCCCTCCAGCTCCAAATTTAGACAACCACTATTATTAATACCCCGGCCGATATTACCTCAGTGGAGGTTGAAAAGCAGAAGAGAGTTTGCAGTGCTCACAGGGAGAGGAATATCACTGCTGTGTAGGCATGCTACGTGCATGGGATCGCTGGGGCTATGGGTAGTGCTGCGGAATAATTGTATTGGCATGTGTGAATTCTGGGAATCAGAACCTCCTCGTATTTGTTTTGGCTGGGTTTCCATGACAATAAGTGCACTTGCTATTAATTCTCTAGTTTATTACTTGTCTTTATTCCTTGTATTTGGGGGAGGGGATTTTTCACATCCGTGGTGGAATTCCAGGCTTTATGTAGATCAACCTGAACTTTTTGAGAGTGTATATAAATACATACATAAATATATATGTGAGAAAACAAGGTACTCGATCAAAAATATCTGTATAGACAGCGATACACGTTTTCAGAACGGATTGAAAAATTTGAGGTATAATACTTTTATTTTAACTGTTCTTCTGGATATATCTCGACCACAATTAACTTTATAAGGCCTTTTTCTTTTTTTCCCCTTATTTTGTTCATTTCAGTAAATGATCCACTTATAACATTTTACACCCTGTGAAGTAGGAAAAGTATTGAAAAGATGAAGGCATTCAGAACTGTTTTTCCTTTCTCTCTTCATGTACTAGTTCATACTTTGTTACGTAGGGTACATGCAGACCAATATACACACACAAATCTATATGGAAGAGCATCAATGGGAGTATGGTTGCAAAGTGAACTTCTCAGTAATTAAGATAAGGCAAAATAAAAGTTCCTTGTGAAACCTTACCTTTCTACCTTTTACTACATGTTATCTTGCAACTTACTGATCTGGTAGCCTTCCATTTGTAAATGGGAACCTCCCATGGTGAGAACCGTGCTCTGATAGCAGGCAGTAATTTGTTACAGAGTTAGCTTTATTGTGCAGTAGTTGCTTCCACAATGTATTTTCTGTCCATAGTTCAAAGGCTGCTCTGAAGACAGAACTGTTCATTTCCTCCTGGGCTTTTTTCTTTTTTCTTGACATTCCTGAGTGCTTTTCCACTGTTAATCATCTTCAAAATATCCCCCTGAGATGGGAACATTATTTTACTAATGAGAACCTGGCAAATAAGTCAAGATTAAGATTAAAGGTGTGCACTTATTTTGGTGCACTGGTTGAGCTTTGAGTTCCTGATTTGACTAATGTTAGAGTGCTATTAATCTCAACCAACTTTATTTATCTAAAAGCAAATACTTTTTGTCTGAGCTACTCACTTTCTTACTGTCAGTGGGGGAAAGCAAGCACATTCAGAGGTGCTTCATCTAACGGTGCCTTGGATGAGTACCTTGGGACAAGATGAATGATCTCCCAGAGAGACCTAAGTACATACATCCCACCTCTTTTATTTGAAGAACAGCTTCCTTGTACTCCAATTGCAGCTAGATGTGCTCCATACTTCACTAAGAATGGCTTGGATTTCAGGAAAGTCATCAGGACCAACTGCGTGTGCTCCTTCTGCCTTTCCATGAAACTCAAGTCAGAGCACAAGAAAAATTCCATGGGTGACCACTTGGGTGAAGTTTGCAGTGGTCATCCAGCAGCCATGAAGTCGAGTATCATCTGAAATCAAGGCTCAATTTACAAAAATACCTCCCTGTTCCAGCAGCAAACATGCCGTGAAGTTGGCAGCCTCGTGTACTAATTGCTCACTATCAGCTGAAGACTTGCACCCAGTGTTCTCGCTGAGGAAAAAGTCTCATGAGAAAATTATCAGCAGGATATGCAATTAAAGATTGCATCAGGCACATGTCTGAAGGGGCTAATGGAAGAGGTTGTGGGCTGTCTTTGTCTTGGCAATTTAGAATATTTGTTGTTTTATTCTTTCCCCATCTGTCTGTAATACTGTTATCTGCCTCCATTCTGTAGATTTTTTAGCTGCTAGATCTGGACTGCTGTCCATAATTCTGAGTCATGGTTTTCATGATGCCCAGTTGCAACTGAAAAGGAAAGGGAGGGATTGGAAGGGAAGAGAAAGGAACGGAAAGTGGAAAAAGGAGAAGGAAAGAGGGAAAAAAACAACAACAACCCAACAGTAGTTTGAAAAATTAGATCATAAAAGTTTAAAGATTAAGCTCAGTTTTTTCAGTTTAAGACAACCCTTACAGCCTACACTATAGATCTATGTAATATCAGGCTATTTTTAACATCTACACATTAATATTAGCTCACACCAGAACAGAAACGTTCTTTTGTACACACACACACACAACCCTTTCAGAATGTTCTTAGCTACTGGAAAGTCAAGAAAATATATTCAGGGTTGTATACTAAGGTACTGAGAACCCGACAAAACAACAGGAGATGAAGGTACTTGGAAAAAAAGCAGGATAAAGTCTTCCACTGGAAAAAAAACTATCCAAACCTTTTTCCCTGGAAGTTGATATTATTATGTTTCACTTCATTTCCTTCTTTGCGAGAGCACTGTCAGCAAATAATTATTAGCAGTTTGTAAGAATTAAGCAGAAAAATCATAGAATCACAGAATCACCTGGGTTAAAAAGAGTCCTAAGACCATCCAGTCCAACCATCCACCTATTACCAATATTTCCCATGAAACCATATGCCCCAGTACCACATCAAGCCATAGTGGCAAAGGAATCCAGAGGTCAATTCTACCACAGTATGAAAGAGACAGAAGCAGATATTTATATTTAACCTGGTGGAGGCAACAAAAGAAATGCACAGCCATTTCCCCTCTCCTTCATATTATGCACAGGTATTTGAGTAAAGGACTAGAGGATCATTAAGTAGTAGGAGACAATTATCAAAGAGAGTGGATGAAGTTTTATATTATGTGTATGTGCATATACTTATATGTGTTTATAAGCAGCATGCAAAAAAATAAAAATGCTTGTGACATGGAATATCATTAATTCTATTGCAAAAAGAATACAATTCCATGGGATATTGTGTTCTTTTCTTTCTCATTATTACATAGTTTTGAAACATACAATACATTCCTTGAAAAGACCTTCATAACTTTCAAATTCCACATCTATACTGCCAGAAAGAGCAATGGTCATAGACTTTTCAAGGAAGACTATAGAACATAGACTTGGAGTTTAGGGTGTATGACTTCAGACAGCAGCTATACTAGAGATGTACTCTATGACTTCAGTCATTTTTCCTCATCTCATCCAATCTCTTAGTCAGCTCACATCTAATTCCTTTCTGTCTCTTTTCTTCTCTGTCAGATGAACATAATGTTCTCTCCTCCTATGTCTGGTCTGGTTTGCCTGTTATATAAGAAGATCCATGGGATGCAGCTATCTCTCCCATTTGTATAAAGAGCATTTAGCACAGGGACTTGTTACGTACCTGTATTTGCTTCAGAGAAGAAGAAAGCAATCCTTCATAGTAAGCACAGAACGTCAGGATTCCATTATTTACTCTGAATGACAATAGTGCTCAGAGTACTTAGGAGCTGGACACAATTATTCTCTTGGTTCCTTTCCAGCTAGGGATATTCTATGATTCTGCTTGTGTTTGGTGCAGTATAAGAAGCCCATCTCTGCTCTACAGGACGTTTCATTTTCTTCTGACATTGGAACAGGATGCCCAGAGAAACTGTGGGTGCCTCACCCCTAGAGGTGCTCAAGGCCATGGATGGGGCCCCGGGCAGCCTGATCAAGGTGGGTGGCAACAGAATCACAGAATCAAGAATGGCCAGGGTTGGAAAGGACCTCAAGGATCATGAATCTCCAACCCCCCTGCCACATGCAGGGCCACCAACCTCCCTGTTTAATGCTAGACCAGGCTGCCCAGGGCCCCATCCAACCTGGCCTTGAACACCTCCAGGGATGGGGCATCCACAACCTCCCTGGGCAGCCCTGCCCATTGGAGGGGATTGGAACTGAATGATCTTTAAGATCCCTTCCAAACCAATCCATTCTATGATTCTATGACTGTATGATTCTACGACACTATGTGTCTGTGTTTCTGTGATTTTCTTCAGTGAGTCCTGATAAAAAATGACTGGAGAAGCTGAGGTATGAGGGGCACATGCTTAGCCGACTCTGCCATTTTCCACCAACCCACAAGATGGTTCATTTTTATCTTTTTTTTTTTTTTTTTTTTCTTCCAAATTTCACTTAATTGGTCTTGTATTCTCTTCATCCCCCTCAACAGCATCCTGTTTCCTGCCTTAATCATTTGAAGGTCTGCACTGACTCCTAATTAGAGGAGACACACTTTGAGAGAAGGACCAGTTGGATATAAATATGACTTTTGGGAGCCAGCTGCCATACACTGAATTACAGCAGAGATAACAAGCTGTTACTGTGTGCCATCCACAGAGATGTGTGTGGTATCTCCTTTCTCAAGAGATCCTACAGAGATGCTGATTCATGTGCTGCCTTCCTTCTTTGGCTGAGCAGACTGCCAGCCTTTGGGACTGTCATTATACAGTGTGAAAGACAGACATGAGATGTGCTGGCAAGAGGTTTCCAGGCGGTAGGGTGAACGAGCCAAAGAATTCAAAGCCACAGTCTCTCTCATTCCTACCCAACGGATTAAAACTGCAGCCAGAAGAGAGATGCAGATGAAACGAGAGAGCAAGAGAATGTGGTTTCTGTGCTGAGAGGAATGGTCCACAGAAACACATTAATTTTGTTAGGGCTTGGGCCAGCAGAAGGGGCCCAGAGTGACAGAGAGGGAAGGGGATGAAGGAAAAAGGAGGGATTATCAGACTGCTGCCTAACGCACATTGCCTGGTGCTGCTGGTTTCTTGCTTCAAGGCCACCCATGCAGGGTAAGTGACACTTGTGAATGACTTAGTGAAGCTCATGGGGCCAGGCAGCAAACAGGAGTCTCTCTCTTCATCGAAGAAGGATTCATTTAAACACAGAGCTGTGAAGGTGGAATGGGAGCAAGGGGGATGCTAACAGAAACACAACAGCAAGGAGAAGAAGTGAGGTCTCACAAACTGGGCTGGTTGGCTCTGCCACGCTATCAGCACCTGGCGCTGAGACTGATGGGGTTTTGTTCTCTCCAGACCTGCAGGTAGCTTGGACGAATGAGTCAGGCTCACTGTTTTAATTCTTTGGACATAAAACTCAGCGTGAGGTACGAGGGAGAGCGACGGTCGCACTTGACAGAGGCCACCTAGAAAAGCCAATGTTGTTCTTAGTGGGGTGAGTTACCTCATCCTGAGCCAATAGGTGGGAAAAATACAAGCATCTCACCCTTCCCTAGCACTCTGCATCTCCAACGGGTTGCTACAGCTCCTTAAGCGCTACAGAAAAGTGTTTGAAAGCTCTCCAAGCTGAAGGAGCCTCATGAGGCCTTCTGAAAATAATAAAACTACTTCTTCCTAATCCCTGTTTTTCTTTCCCTCTTTCCCCCCTTTGGTAATACTGAAAAATGATAGGCAAAATTCCAGATTCAAGACACATCGAGTTGTTTGTGTGTTAATTATGAAACTCCCAAAAGCGATGGAAAGTTCAATGCGACTACTGATGCAGGGGTTGATTTCATCAGAAGGGATTTTCCTTGTCTCATTCCATGGAGTCATTTCCTCTTCTTGCAAGCCAGAACTTCAAGGGTTGATATTCTGTTTATTTTAGTCTTCACATACAAAAAAAAAAAAAAATGACCTGGATACAGGCATTATCACCAAATTTAAACCTGGCTTGATTTGACGGTGAATAGTTGGAGCATTTTCAAATGGAGCAAAACTGCAATTGCATTTGGATCGAAGGGTTCATTTTCTTACTTATCTGTACAATTACTGCCTTTCAGTGCTGTGTCTCAGATGTAGGGCTTTCTCACTGTTCAGCAGTGAACTAACTCAAAATAGGAGTTGACTCTTAAAGCTTGAAGGAGATTGCAATCAAAATAAAGAAGAATACTTGCCCCCCATTTTGTACATGTGAAGGCACAAACATCATAGAATCGTTCGAGCTGGAAGGGACTTTTAAAGATCATCTAGTCCAATTCCCAAAGCATAAATAGATTTGTCTTAAAGTCAGTTGCACATCTGCAATTCCTGTACAGGCCCCAACCAACATGCTGATGGTGAAGGTTCTTTCCTCTTAAAAAATACATAAGACTTGAGAAATACAGCTCAAAGCCTACAGTCTTTTGCAGTTCTTCCAAGAAAGAATCTCAGAAGGAATAGTACAAACATAAAAGAAAAACATCAAGTTTTAAAATTACCATTATTTTTACTCTTATTGTTTGTTTGTTTGTTTGTTTAACTTTTCACAGGCTCTGGGATTCTGATCTGACAAGCTGCACATAGATCTTGTTAATTCCTATTCGACAAGCAAGTCTTCTGACTCAAAGTTATATCCTAGAATTTTTCCGTATGAGGCTTTCACACTATTGAGGACCAGAAATGCAGATCCATTTGCTGATGTGATTTGACTAATCCCACTATAATGAAGAAGTGGAACAGCTGAGATGAAAGCCTGAGCCCCCACTGTGCAAAGGTATGAACTAATAAGCAAATCTAAGCTAATATGTGGATCTGGGCATTCCCGGAGGGGATTTGATACAAACTAACTTTGGTGGTTTTGATCAAAATGGATGCCAAAAACATTACTGAAGGCTCCGAAAATGAAAGCAAAAAGTCAACAAGGCTACCACCTGTCTTTTCATTCATGACATCATTAGCTCCTCGGTGCAAAAATAAAAAGAATAAAATGTGCCAAGCTTCAATACAAATCAGAATTTTCATAGCTATTTTTACTTATTAGTGGAGGAGAGCAAACGTCTATGGAGTACATTTATATCATTGCTGAAATGCCTACATCTCTGTACTTGCTGGAGGATCATGCAAAGGAAGAACATAGCAAGATGAATATAAGGTGCAGTCAGTCTGGGATAAACCCTGCTAAGAGTGAGTTATTAGTACGTGGAACTGAGTTTCCAGATAAATCAAACCACTAACATGAGATATTTAGACGTTGCCGCAAACCACACAGTAGAGAACATGCTGTACATCCCTAGCTAGCAGACATATATCCTTCTGAGTGGCATTTTCCAGTATCTGAAATGTTAGAATAGTGTGTTACCATTTAAGTGGCTAAAAGGCTACAAACTTAAGAATAGTGGTTATGTGTTCACAGACTAAAAGACATTCTTTATCACATATCAGTTAAACACAATTTTTAAGCGTGAGTTTTCCTTTGTATAAGATGACTAAATCTACCTCTATTAAACAAAGCATGCAGCCATATGAAGAACTTTATAAAGATTGTGCTTTGGTGCTTTGGTGGATCAGAGATTGAAGAGGTAGGGTTACCCTTAAATTAGTAAGGATGAGAGAATGGGAAATGAAAGCAGAGAGAGTTTAAAGCACTAGTGTCTGAGATGTGAGTGATGATACAAGTATTTACAGCAGAGCCAACAGACAATTGATTAGAAGTAAAAAAGATAGCTTGAAAGAGTTTTCAGTAGATTGCCACCAATTAGATGGAAATTCTTAGCATGCCATTTTATGATTTCATGTTTTTTCTTCACACAGATGAAAAGATACAGAGGAAATTCCGTAGGTTAATACTCTGATTTTCCTCTCAGAATGAATTATTTGTTGCAGATTGCTATTATTGTGATAGCATCCGGAGTAAAGTTGATCTAGACTGAATCATGGAACGCTGTCAAATTGATGAGTCTGAAAGATTATCTTAGTCATAATAGTTTGAGAGAGTATAGCTTCAGTCACTGAAACTATAAAAAAGACAGCAGCAGACAACATGGGGAGAATATAGAGTTCATGCAAACTGGCAAAGCCAGGTGCAGGCATAACCATTTTAGGTGATGTTCAGAGAGAAACTGATTCAAAGAAAGCCTTTCCTTTGAAGTGGAAAAGATTGTGTGTTGTGGCTGAACTGCTACCATAAGGAAATTGCCATATTTAGACAAAGGAGGATAGATGTGCCTGTCTAACTGCAGTGAACTAAAATTTAGGTATCGTATCTACCCTCCTTCTACTGCATGAATGAATCAAGTCCACATCACCTTCTCTGTGTGAACTGCTTGGTGTAGATAATTAAAAATATCCCTGTGATGGGGCATGATGATGAAGTGGCGATGATGGGGGAAAATGTAAGGAAGACAGTGTGACAATAGCAAAGCTGAGAGGGATGAGAGGGAATCTAGTAAACAAGCTACTGAAAAGTGATGTGAGAACTGAGGGAAGATGGTTCTACAAAGTGGAGGGAGGACAACGTTCCAGTGTCATGATGGGAAAGCAGCACTGCATAAAATAATTTAGGTACTTGATAAAGTTGCTCTCCCAGGACTCAGAATCATAGAATGGCCTGGGTTGAAAAGGACCTCAATGCTTATCCAGTTCCAACCCCCTGCTGTGTTGCAGAGTCTCCAACACCAGATCAGGCTGCCCAGAGCCACATCCAGCCTGGCCTTGAATGCCTCCAGGGATGGCACATCAACAGCCTCCTTGACAGCTTTGAGCTCATCCCACCTAAAATAAGCCTTTGTCACATTGATTCCATCACTGTCAGGCAATTGGAATCATGCACTAAGAAGGAACACAGTATCATCAAATGCAGCCAGTTGGGTGCTGTCACAGGAACTCAATCTGCAGAGGAATAACTGCAACCTCATTCCAGGTCATGACAAAAAACTGCTTTCTGAATCCGTATCTTCTGCTGACATTATTATTCAAACTGGCGTCAGGCCGTGTCTATGAAGAGTTCACAGAAAGCAAACTGCTTTCAGTTGAATTTACAATTTATTCACAGGTCACACACAGAAGGGTTTGAGAAAAGTATGCAGGTGTAGCTGCAAAGAGCAAGCTTGTCTGGTGGTTGCTGGTTGTTATTCACGGAGAGGTTTGTGTGAAAGGAATCCTAAAGTTTGATCCTAGGTTCTCAGCTGGGATTCAGGTTTCAGATTAAGGGAGAGACATGCGGATGTCTAAAAACAAGCACAGAGTTTAGCAAATTCTACGTATGAAGTTTATTCATATGCACACGTAGGGGTATCTTCTCCCTTGCAGTTGGTATACAGCTTCTGGAAGGAAATCCAGCCATCACTTGTAGAAGCACAGGTTTCCTACAGATCTTGGGACATAGCAAGCGATTTGATTCAGACATCCCAACTACCCAAAGCATCTGAAACGGTCATAGAAGTTTCTACCATAGGAAAATGAAGTAGGCTCATTTACTTGGGCAGGTAAACATCTCCCTGTATTCTAAAGATTTGTCCAAGTAAGGGAATCTCATGTTCTTTCAGGTGACAAATGCAATTACAGTGACAGTACAGAACTTGTACTGTCCTTGTGCTCATGTGCTACGTATTAAGTAAATCTCCAGACAGTGTTGACAGTATGGTTTAGCTCTGTATTGACAGTATGGTCTAGCTCTACAGTGGTTATGATAGACATTTTAACAGCTGGTTCTTGCAGTGCAAGAACTTTAAAAGCCACATAAGAAAAGCAAACAGACACCCTAAGCATTTTTTTCTTATTAACAGTACATAAAGAGGATGATTATAGGGGGTAGTCCATCTCACTAAGGCGTGGTTACATAGAAATTACAGAGAGATTGAGCTCTCATTCCATGTTTTCCAATGAAATGTTAAAGGTAGAGGGAATTAACAGAGACTTTGAACTCTCAGAGCCCTCTGGCTAAAAAAAATGAGAATAGATTTTATCATGATACATCTGAAATTACCTTTCCCAGGGCAACTTTGCTTTTGTTTCTGACCTCAGGATAGAGCAAGCCAAAAAGTGACTCATGTCTACCACCTGTAACCATTAGCAAGATTCAGCGAGGGGTTTACACCAGATAGAAACGTGGACACCTACATTGAATCCTTGCTGGAATGGAAAAATTGCCTGCAAACATCATGACGACTGCAGTTCTCAGCTCCACATGGCAAAATCCATCCTGAAGGTAGTCCAGTATAGATTGCCCAAACAAGCAGTTTTTTGAATCATCATCAGTTTGGCATAGTTTCACCCCTATCATCTTGGAGAAGGAAGATGTTTTTTCATATCTTAATATCTAGCAATGTTCCTGGGTTCCTACAAATGCATGATGCAGATTCTGATGCAGCATCAGCCAATGGTCCTTCGTCTTTTGTCTTGGTATTGTTACAATACAGTTCTTGTTGCTTTGTGCAAAGCTCCAAGTTAGGGTGGAGAGAGATGCAGGTGAGAGAGAGTTAGAAAATGGAGGATAAAAACCTAAAGCAACTCTGTATGTGGACAAAGCACCTTAATTCTCTTTGTAAGTGAGCAACTACTGGACAAAGTTACCTTAGTGAGTTATGGGCTCGCTCCTCTCCTCTCCTCTCCTCTCCTCTCCTCTCCTCTCCTCTCCTCTCCTCTCCTCTCCTCTCCTCTCCTCTCCTCTCCTCTCCTCTCCTCTCCTCTCCTCTCCTCTCCTCTCCTCTCCTCTCCTCTCCTCTCCTCTCCTCTCCTCTCCTCTCCTCTCCTCTCCTCTCCTCTCCTCTCCTCTCCTCTCCTCTCCTCTCCTCTCCTCTCCTCTCCTCTCCTCTCCTCTCCTCTCCTCTCCTCTCCTCTCCTCTCCTCTCCTCTCCTCTCCTCTCCTCTCCTCTCCTCTCCTCTCCTCTCCTCTCCTCTCCTCTCCTCTCCTCTCCTCTCCCAAGTCCAATCCCACCTCACCCCCACCATCCCCCCTGACCAGTGCCACATCTCCATGGTTTGCTTTGGCAGGGGGGTTGGACTCGATGATCTCTGGAGGTCCCTTCCAACCCCTACAATTCTGTGATTCTGTGATTCTGTGGTTCTGGAACACCTTCAGGGATGGTGACCCCAACACCTCCCTGGGCAACCTGTGCCACTGCATCACTGCTCTTTCTGAGACGAAATTTATTCCTAGTATCCAACCTATAATACTTGACTTTTCTTCTGGAATAACATTTTTATTTTTGTTCAGCATCATGGACACTCCTTTTATGGTCATCTACTTTGTGAAATTTGAGACTTTGCTTTTTTCCAGAGTTATCCAGCTTAGACCACAAATTCCTTCTACCACCAAGATGCAAAGCTTATAAAAAAGATCCAAGTGTTTTAAGACTTGCAATAAAATTTCCAGGTTTGGTAATACGGACAATGTAATAATTTCCTCATGGCTCATTTTTAACCTTTGCTTTTAGTCACAATAATAGTTACTGCATTTTTTTTTTTTTTTTTTCACGTCTGGTTTTATGTTATAGGGATAATCTGAATATTCCAGTCCTTGTGGATTTAATTGATTAATCTGGCTGATTTTTTTCACCTTGGGGATTGACTCATCTTGTGTTTCCCTGACTCTTGTAATGACTGTTCCTTGACATTTAGATCTCTTGTGTCATAGCTGCCTGCATTTGTATTTAGCAGGCCATCTTTCTTTTCTTCATCCTTCACTCCCCTCACAGTTGCCGTGCCCAGGGATGGCATTAAATTTCCAACCTAGAGTGAGCGTGGAACGAAACACATACAATCCCCATGCAGTTGTCACTTTATATGGTAAAATTATGGAAAACTAGTCATCTCTCATGTGTTTAATTCCTCAACACAGCACAGTGTCTCACTAATCTTGGTCATTATAGCCAAGAGGAGCAAAGAAGAGGATGAATTTTCTCAAGTTTCTAAAAGAGGTCATTGACACCTGGGAATAGACCAGCAGTTCCCGAGTCCCATCACAAATAATGCACAAATAAATACATGTATATATATATATACGACAATTATAGTGAGTTGAGAAGAGCACTGCATAGTTCTTTCTTTAAGAAACTCAAATCTGTACCAGCTGGGATTTAGCATATCAACTTGTAGACATCTGTAGCATTGGTACAAGGTATGGGCATGCATCATCCTAGACTTCTTTTTTCAATGGTGGAGAGATATAAGAATTTTTAAGGGTGTGATGTATATGATTCATTGCAGAAGTTTATTTTATAATAAGGCAAATTGTGCCTTTGACTCCACTGATTCTGCTGATTGAAAATGAACCCTGGGACACTTCCTTCAGATGCACATATTGACACTGTGGTATTACACTCAGCAAAGGACTGAAGGATTAAATCTCTTCAGTATGTCAATTTTTCAAGTAATTGCAACTTTTTTTTCCCCCCCACGTCATAAGCTTCTAAAAAAGAATTCTCTTTTGAATGCATCAGTATACATATCTGTTTGTTTTTAAGAGCTCTTCACCTAGATGTAGCCCATTACAACATTAGGACGTTTGTCTTTAACACCTAATTCTGTATCCAAACATCTAATTTCAACAGAAAAGCCTAATCTTTTAATCACTTTTGGAAATCACTATTATTTTCTCTCCATTTTTTCTCTTAACCTCCTACCCTACACTGATTTAACATGTTCCCAAATGGAGTCTCAGCATTCCTGGACAAATTTCTGTAACTAAATTTCTTAAAGAATGAATTTCATTATATAAGGCGCAGCAGATTACTGTTCTGCTTTCCACTAAAGGATTAAGCTGCTGATGTAAGACAAGATTAAATCATTTAAGAGATACATATACAAAGAATGCATATGTAAGAGTCAAGTAAAAAATTTCATGCTGAGAAAAAGCTGAAAGACATATGCCTGAAATCTTGAGTTTTCTCTGGCTGAATTCATTTTTGGTTTTCCTTGTCACTGGCCTTTCTAAATTGCCTTCCGGGGGAAACTACTTTTAGTAGTTAGAGGCAAATTACAGGCTACTATCTATAGAATAGGACAAACTTTTAGATAAAGTTAGGAAAGATGGTCTTTCACCTTCTGTAAATGGACATCCACATATAAGATTTCAACACGAATGCTTGGACTGACAAGTAATGCTACAGTTGGCTTTTTACTGTGTGAACATGTAGAGCAGAACTATTATTATTGTGAGTGATTATTTTTTTTTATTTGTTGCTAATTATCCTATAACCTCTTTTCACCCCCGAATTATTCTCCATCTCTGAATTATTTCCCATCTTTTCTGGATCCAGCAGATGGTTTTGGAATGAAGGAAACTAATCTTTGACTTGGGTTGAGTTGGGTTTTTTTTTGGCCTATTTGTTTCCCTGGAGAATTTTAAACCAAATCTGCACCCTGCTAAATATTAAGACACCAGGTCACCTGTAGTGTGTTTTCTCTACACGTTATATAGCACCCATTTCACCTTGCAAATCATTTTGCAAATCCAGCACGTGAATAAAGAACTGATCACGCACAGCAAAAATACAAGAGAGGCAAAGAAATAACTGAAATTTATCAAATCCCCAAGAAAAAAATAGGAGAACAGTCACCTGTATTTCCTGGGTTTTTGGCTTCTATTCTTTGTAATTACGTAAGAGCCGGAACCCAAATTGGAGATGCTTAAAAATGTCCTTTTTTTTTTTTTTTTTTTTTTTTTTGTCTTTTTAGAGGAAAAAACAGTTTTAAAAAGAATTTTAAAATAATTCCTTTATGATGACAACGGAAACTTTTTTTAATTTCAGGTTTGAAATTACTGGTCAGTAGAATATGTGGGACGAAGGAGCTTTTTATGTAGTTGGCTCTAATTCAAACTTTTGGAAGGTATTGACTCAGAACCGATTTTATTAGTGGCATTTTCTTTAGCAGATCCCTAGGGATTAAGCAAATGTCTCTTCACCATTTCCTTAGCATTAACTGGGGAGAGAAGTCTCTATGAAGAGATTATGGAGCCTGAAACACAGCACAGGTGTGTACATCTGTGTACATCTGTGTACATCTGTGTACATGGGTGATGGGCTTGGAAGGTAAGAATTGGATTTGGTTCTTAATTGTATTACAATTAGGTCTGAAATTTAAATTAAAGCCATTCACCTGGTCCTATAAATAGCAGGTATTATAGGTGAGGGTGTCTGAAATGGAGACAGATATGTCACCAAAGGTAGATAGGCTATGAATTGAGTTGCTTTGAGCACATATTGACAGTAGAGTTACCTTGGATGACCAGCTTGTATTTTGCATCTGACTTCCAGATGACCAGAATGGTTCAGATGACTTTATTTGAAATCTACAGTATTACTAACCACCTTTCACTGAATGAGATTTAAATGGAGCCAAGTGATTGATTACACACTCTCGTGTGTTTATCCCTTTTCTTCTAATTCATAAAAGGTGTAATCATTACCTGATTACAATTCACCTTCAAAGTAACTTGTAAATTTCAGGACAGAATAGATTTTATGCAATTTCCAGTGCCTTTCAGATATGATTTTGTCAACAACTTTGCCACAAAATTCTTCTGTCTCAAATGAAGAAGATATGTGTGCAAAGAGGGAAGAAAGGAAAGAAGAGAAAAGAAGAAAATAAGGGTATAAAAATAAAATATAAAGTACATTCCTTAAAGAATTCCAGAATGAATATCTAAGGCCTTTTGACTTAAAAAAAAAAAATAATAATAATAATAATAATAATTAATTCAAACCTATTTTCACATCTCTAGATATAAGTGAAATGATTGAATAAAAGTCTCCTTTGCACAAAAGCAATGCAGCTGTTGGGTCTAAGGATACCATGTACTCAAATCTTCTGGATTTTCTGTAGGAACTGAAGGATTTTTTCTGTTCAATATTACATGCCAGCTTAGACTGGTGTAAGCTACTGGCTACATGTCAGCGTAGCCTGTGCCTGGTGTAGCCTGGTGCCTGGTGTAGCCTGGTGCCTGGGGTTGCTTCTGAATTCAGCTTCAGATCTTGATTTTTTTTTGTAATTTTGATAAATTTCCAAGAAATTCATCTGTTTCACGTAGGAATTTTGATTTGTTAATTAGGAATAACGTTAAACAAATTCAGCTGGAGTGTCTACATCCCTAGTCAAGCCAGTGTCTCTTTAAAATTAATGTGATAAGTAAGTAGTAAGTTCTTTGAAATGCTTCTAAAGTAATGTATTTCCTAAGGATACAAAAGATCTTATTACATGTAGGAGAGAATATTGATGAGAGAGCTGCCAGGACAGAAAGAAAACAAGGGAGATGCATTCCTCCCTCCTGTCTAAGGGAAAGTGGGGAGCGTAGCCAACCAGGTTGTTCCTTGGCTTTAAAAGCAGTGAGCAAAAGATGTGGCTTTAATGTCTGCTCCCTTGCTACCTGTATGTCTCTTTGAGTGAATGAAGGTGGTGGAAGCAGAAGCAGGACAGAGGGCAAAGAGAAGAGAACTCCATATTGTAACAGACCTGGGTTACTGCCAGGCTCTGTTGGATCCAGCTGTTTGAAAGCTCTATTTGTTTCGAAGAGGAATGTGTGAAACACTAACACAGAGAAAATGCTGAATGAGCTTCATTCCACCTATCATCAACATTGCACCTTTTTCATAATAACCATATTTCTTGGGACACATGAGGAGAGACCTTTGCTGTGCACGTATGGCTAACAAGCACAAACTGATATTCTGCTAATAAAGATAAGCTCTTAGGGCAAGATGTGACTCTTTCTCTCTTTTGATAAATGTCAGTAGCTTTAAGCCTACGTGCCTGCTAGCATTCTTCTTGGGTAGGCATCTTGGCTAGGCATCCAGCTGGCTGCACTCTTGCAGTTTGACACTTAACTGTTGGAGGATATCCTTCATGGTGGGTACAGTAGATATGGCATGTGAGAAGCATGGCTGGTAACTCATGTAGTTGTTTCTTCAGGAGGCCTGCAGTTCTAAATGAGCTACTAGTGTGAAGCAGCTAGGTAACACCTTTAAACTCTCTTCTCTCAGTCTTAAGGGCTGGGGACTTTCAGGAAATGGATTTAGTCTCATGAGCAAAGGTGGCAGGCCTAAGCCTTCTCTTCTCCTGCTAGAAATTGTCCTGAAAAAAATCTAACATCACATTTGAAATATCACATTGTCTACTTTCTTGAGGTCTGCCTCATCTATCTTGAGATATGAAGGTCTCCACTTCTGCAACCTATCAGCCAGGTACTATGCTGCTGTGCCTAAGTTTCTGAGCACCACTTGCCTTCAGGGAGATTTTCCTTCCCAAGAGAAGGCTGAGTTTCTGGCCCAACTGCAGAAAAAGGGAGGTCAAACACAAGAGCTGGAATGGTAAATTGAAAGTCTTTATGAAGTTTGAGATCTCAGAGAGCAGCACTCCAAACTACCCACAGCACAGGAGGGTACAAATCTCACTGAGTCTGGTTCTGCTGAATGCTCTGAAATGTTTAGGAAAATTCTCATCACTGAAACAGATTTATTGTATCTATTTCCAATGACAAAATGTTAATTTTCCCTAGTTATGAATGCACCCCCTTTTATTCTGACAGTTTTTTGCTTGTCCCACCCTTATCTGTTTCATCAAATGATTTGCATCCTTCTTGATGGTGCACCAGAAATACTGTGGAGCTTTGATTCTTCTCAAGACAAGACTTTATTAAGATATTAGTGCTCAGATATGATATCTTGGATTTAAAAAATCTGGCCAGTGATTTCACATAAAAAAGAGTTTACAAGTTCAATGTTCATAATCTATTCCTAGAAAATAAACACCAGCTGAAGTCAAATGGTAACATTCAGAAGCTAAAAGAGATGATCTACCTCGTTTACATATCAGTGTCAATTTTCTGGAGTGATAATACAGGTGGCCAAAGATTCTGTAAAACAACCTTCCAAAAGATACACACAGCAAATATATGAAATTCCAGTGCCTGTCAAAGAGAAAGCTGTTCTTTACTTCACCTTTTTTAAAATGACCACACTGTTTGATTGGGAGTGTGCTCACCACAGTGTCTGGCACTGTGGATGGGAAGTTATAGAACACACTTCTGTGACAACCAAAAGGAAATTATTTACCTGCTTACAGAAAGGGGAAGTTTCTGTAGTCTGTTATGTGATATATACCCTTCGGGTGGTCTTTGCCCAAATTATGACCACGCTATGTGACAAGTATTGCTAGGGAATAGGCCTGGGCAGTGTCATGAGAGTAACTCATACACAATTAGTTTGTGAAGTAGATTATTCTTGCAACTTCTGAACATAATTCAATAGGTAGCATGGATTAGAGATCATCCTCATCATACAACCTGGGTGCAATGACTGTCTTGGGCAGTAAGAGAGATTGGCTGTTTGGACAGGAGCAGCTCTTTGTCATTCAGCTTCAAGGCTAGAAGAAGGTCCTTGTTTCATTTTGGCTTGCAGTGGGAGCTGTTTAGGGTCCCATTGCTAGTCAGACATAAGCAGCTCAATATAAAAGTGTTTGAGGTGGTGGTGCTATAGTGACAGGTTTTTCTTGGAACTGCAGAGAACTGTGAAAACCAGTAGTCTTTACCACATCAATGGGATTTGGAATCTATTGGATGTTGCCTACAGAAGTGTCTTTTGTCAGGCACACTGTCAGCAGGTTTTTATGGAAACGATAGCTTTATTTTGTCAGTGTCACTCCCCTAAGTATTATTGCTTTATGATGTTTTGTTGGAAGGGGATTAAATGGAAAGTGCTAGGTAGGGAAAAGACTGAATCAAGTGTTAACAGGCTGAAGTTTGTGATCTTCTGAACTTTCTTATCTCAGGTGTCTTTTGAGTCATTCTAATCTTTTCTTCCCTTAATTATGTTCCCTTAATAATCAAAACATGGTAAGAGTAAAAGGGCACAGAAATTAAGCTTTTGTAAAATTAAACTTTGCTTTCAGATTGCTGTCAGTATCTGCAAACCTTGGTCTTTACCATAGAAAAGCTCCAACTGTACACACTTTGATCTGTGTCACCAACACTGTAGTACCCTCAAGATCTACAGAACTTAGTTCTGTAGTTTCTTTCAGAATTAGTTTCATTCAGCAGTGAATATATAGCTGGATGGTTGAACAAATAGGTAGCAAAACTATCTGTAGATATCCATGTAGAAATAGGTAGTCATGGAATTATCATAGAATCATAGAATGTTTTAAGTTGGAAGGTCAAGTTTTAAGTTTAAAGGCGATCTAGCCCATCTGCAATGAGCATTGATCCCTACAGCTTGACCAGATGCTCAGAGTCCTGTCCAGCCTGACCTTGGGTATCTCCAGGGATGGGGCACCACCACATCTCTGGGCAACCTGTGCCAGTGCTTCACTACTCCTTTATATCCAGTCTGAATCTCCCCTCTTTTAGTTTCAAATCACTTCCCCTTTTCCTATCAGAACAGACCCTGCTAAAGAGTCTGACCCCTTCCTTATTAGGAAATACTTTAGAGTAGTATGGTTAGGTAGTGGTTGGACTTGATGATCTTTAAGGTCTTTTCCAACCCGTGTGATTCTATGATTCTTACAGGCCTACTATAGATATTGAAGGGCCACACAGGTCTTCCTGAAGCCTTCCCTTCTCCAGGCTGCACAGCCCCAGCTCCCTCAGCCTCGTAGAAGAGATGTTCCATCCCTTCTATCATTTTTGTGGCCCTCCTCTGGACCTGTCCACATCTCTTCTGTACTGAGAACTTCACATCTGGATGCAGTGCTCCAGGTGAGGTCTCACAGTGCAGAGAAGAGGGGCAGATCCCCTCCCTCGCCCTGCTGGCCGTTCTGTTTTGGATGCAGCCCAAAATATGGTTTACCTTCTGGGCTGTGAGGGCACACTGCTGGCTCATTTCCAACTGCCATCCCTTAGTACCCCCAGGTCCTTTTCATCAGGGCTGTGCTCTATCCTTACATCCCCCAACTGGTGCTCATTGTAGAGGTTGCCAACACTGAGGGCCAGACCTTGCACAAAGCAAGGAGAAATATTTTGGCCAAACCAAGATGATGTGAACGTGTCACTTGAAAACCAGCTTATTCACAGCTAAGATGTATTGCCAACTGTTGTACCTCTGTGAACCTATATGGTCATCACTTGTAAAAATGATGAGCATATTTCCTATACCCAAAATTAATTGAAATGAAAATAGTCCTTCGTTAACAATCAAGTATACAAACAAAACCTCATTTCTTTGAAAAAGCATATACCAATTAAGCAAAAAACAAACAAACAAACAAACAAACCCTGCATGAAATATCCAACTTTAGACACAGGATTCCTAGAAGGTTAATTCATACTTGATTTATTCATGTCAGGAATCTTGACTCCTTTAACAGGACTGAAAATGAAAAGCTCATGTGTTCATTCAAATTATTCCACAGCCTCTGGAAAAACCTTCGTTTTCCCACTCAGCTGCAGCTGATGTGAAATTCTTATACTTTTTGCTACCTTTAGTGAGAAGAAAAGATTTTCCTTCTCCTTCTATACTACATCTGGCCACAATTAGTTTGGGATCTCACATTTTTTGAGTAGACGTCAGCAATAATTTGTATTCCTCCCTTCTCCCCCTTTTTATATGCAATACGTGGGACATGCTTCCACAGGGAGCTAAACCAGAATATAAGATGGTCATTCCTGTCTGCGTCATTCCTTTCCAAAATGTATTGCTCTCAGGACAACCTGATGGCTCATGTACCAAAGTCCATTTTTTCCTCCTATGTCATTTCCAGCATTTGTCACCACCTCATACTTTAAGCTTTAAGCACTGTCCAGGGAGTTGCATAACTTCTGTGCAAAATTCAGATACAAATCAATGCATAACTTAGACATTAAGAAGCCAAATTATCCTTTGCTAGAACGCAGGCAGCTAAATCATTCATTCTTTCTTTCTTTATGTTAATTTTTTCACTATTTGTGTAAAGTCGGCAAAGACAATGCTAATTTTTCATTTTTATGTCCTTTTAAACATAAACTCCTTTAAGCATATAACCTGCTGCATGATTGAATACACAGAAAAAAACAACCCCCCCCCCCCCCCCCCCCGCAACGGGCTTAATATGAAAAACAGTGCTGAATTTCAGGCTTGCAATGGAGAAAAAATCTACAATTTGAAGGCTTTTTATTTTAGTCCCAGTCCCAGTTGTATATTTGTATAGCAAGCAGGGAGCTCATAGCCTTGCAGCATGCACAGAATCTTAGAACTGTAGAATCACTAAGGTTGAAAAAGACCACTGAGATCATCCAGTCCAACCGTTGACCCATCAGCACCATGCTCATTAACTCACATGTGAAATGCAAGCAGCAAAGGAAGCTGTTGGCTGAGTGGTAGAACTGTCCAAAAGCAATGCACTCAGCACGTTGGGTGTGGTGGTGCTGCAATGAATCACCACAGTAGAATGAGCACAGACTGAAGAGTCCATGCTGCTCTGGTTTGGAAGTGAAAGGGTAGTAAAATGGGGATGAAGAAAATTGCTTTGTCTCTTTAGGACAGGTTCATTTCACCTGGTTTGTTTTGTTTGTTTGCTTGGTTTTGTTTTTGTTTTTGTTTTTTTTTCCTGCTTAAAATAGTTCATTATCCTAAACTAAGTATCTATCTATTGGTACCAAATTCCCATTTGAGTCCATGGCAGACTCATCTGGACTCCATCTGCCATTGCAAAAGGATTTATATCTCCCAAGAGTCTTGAGCTGTGCCTGCCAGCCATGTGTGTATCCTCAGACACTCTCAGGCATCTTATTTGAAATGAGGTATATATTACTAGACATATTACTATATTACTGTCCTAATTAAGGCTGCTGTTAATTTGTAAGGACAGAATCTGGTACCTTCAGAGGCTAATATGTTCAATTTAAAGTGTTTTGGGCAAGAGTGATGGATTGCTCTTCTCTGCTACACAAAAAAAACTGGAAACTTGAGATTGGATCTCAGGTACACAGTGCTATTTGAGATATCTCTTGTGCCTATAACATCTGCATGGGGCTAGCAGGTAAGACACGGGACAAATGAGAGCTGTTCTCAAGGAGCAGCTAGAAGCTGGGCGAGATGTGCTACAGTGTAGAATCAGAGAATCATAGAATCACAGAATCATGGAGTCATAGGATCGTTAAGGTTAGAAAAGACCACTAAGATCCCCAAGTCCAATCCACCCCCACCATGCCCAATATCCACTTTGCTCAATGCCATGAACACTTCAAAGGATGGTGACTCTCTGTTGGTTCATCATCACTCTGTGCTGCTTCAAATGCTTAAGAGCATCCCACAAGAGTGACAAACTTCATCTGATGGTGGTGCACAATGACTTTTACCTTTGAGATCACTGAAATCCTTGTCTCCAAAATGAGAGATTTTTTCTCTGCATTAAACAGGAGACTGTAACATTCAGCTTAACCACCAGCTTAATCATCAGTATGTCAGATGTAGTCTGACATATCAACAGTTTCAGATGTTGCATTTGGAGGAAGGAACTCTCTTTGATACATGCTACTATCTTACCTCAGGAGTTTGTAGTGTGCTCTGACACAAAGAAGGTACCCGTGATAAGTGGACCGTGATCTAGTGAAGCACTGGCACTGGTTGCCCAGAGAGCTGGTGGATGCCCCATCCCTGGAGGCACTCAAAGTCGTGTGCTCAGAGCATCTGATGGAGCTGTCGGTGTCCCTGTTCATCGCAGGGGATTTGGACTGGTTGTCCTTTAAAAGTTCCTTCTAACTCATATGATTCTATGATTTTATGACAATCTGAGCACATGAATACAGATTTCCACATCACTGAATTAGATTTGCAACAGTACCTTTGCTAATGCTGATTGATAAATCAACCGATGTCTGGTTTGTGCTGAGACATTCATTCATAGACAAAATTTTTAGAATTTCAAACTTCTGGAAAGGATTTCATCATTGTATTGGAATGATAGGATCTTTGAGGTCTCTTCCAATCCAAACCATTCCAGAATTCTATGATGCTAACATCTATTGGCTGTAATAGAAGTCTAAACAGCAAGCTGTGCACAGGAGCATCTCCACACAGGTATATGGGTCTGAGGCGATATTCAATTGCTTAAACACAGACATTGAAGAACATCAGAGATGGCCCTAGGTCTCCTTTAGGTCCTTCATCGTATCTTCTAGCCTGAAGACATCACTGAAGTTCTAAGCCTTTCAAATATCACTGGATGACTCTGTGGGAAACTGAATTAAGCCATAGATCTCCACTTTATACAAGGAGATCTGAAAGCCTATCTCTACCTGGACAACTAAATGAAGATGATTTAGTCTGCAATCTTAATTTTTCAATACATTGGGTATAAACAGTGAGTGCAGCCAAAGGTACAAACGTGTATTCAGTGTCACCACTGCAATGTGAGACACAGTGACCAAGCAGCTACTCCACCATGATGATTGTTCCTCAGCTGTGCCAGAGAAAACAGAGCTAAATTTGCTTCTCTTCTTATAGTTTCTTGTGTGTCAGCATGGCAGAAAAAGCGCTTCACAGAGCTATAAATCACATCAGTTTGTACGAAGAAAGAAGGAGCAGAAGGATGGAAAATAGCCCCTTCCTTCCGCTCCCTAATCTGCTACTTCTTCCCCACCTGCCAAACAGTGGTTTCTCTCCCTATTTAGTGAGGTTCATATTTCATATAGTTTATTTTTGTTGCATTGCTTTTTAGTTCTCATTTGCTTCCACTGCGTCTTTGTAGCCCCTGGGAACTGACACACACTAACCCTGTGCTGAAAGAGATGCAGGATGGATGAAGAGCACAGCATCTTTAGCAAAATGCAAACCAGGGGGTGCAGTTCCACTGACGGTCATGCGTCCTAGGCAAGCAGTGATTTCACACAGAGGAAGTCCTCTTCTGTGACAGCCTCATTCCTTTGGTGGTTGCAACCCATCTATGATTGACACTGGACAGAAATAGGTCAATTTTTTTTCTTTTTTTCCCCAGAGAGGGAGAAAAAAAAGCAAGTAAGGACTGTACTCCACGTAACTAATGTATCAAACAGGAGATGCTGCAGGATGCTGCACAAGGACATTCACGCATAAATGAGGTAGGCTCCCAAAACAACAAATCAATGCAGACATGAGATTCATGTCAGTGTCTCCTGTCTCACATCTGTCCCATGGTACTTTGAGTGGTGTGCCAGCAGTTGAGTAGATCCTTTGTTATTCACAGTCCTGAACCAGAAGAGGTCTATGGAGCTGAGCAGAGATCAGAAGATAAGTGTGGGGGTGATGTCACTCCTTCACCTTGCTTAGAGTAGTACATTCTTGCAGATTCTTGTAGTTCTATGCCAGCATGACTTTAGAGAGAACACTGGGATAGGGCATGAAGATGAATGTTATTGGTTTTTTTTTAAACAAAGCTGTGACAAAATAAACTGATTTTGAAATTACCCTCCCACTTTCTAACCAGTTTTATTTTTAAAATGTCAACATAGCCTGACTTTGCATCTAAATTCTTTTATTAGGGACATGGTTGGTGGCCACAGTGGGAACGAGTTGATGGTTGGACTAGATGATCTTGGAGGTCTCTTCCAACCTTAATCACTGTCTGATTGTATGACTGTATGATTAAACTTTGATGAGTAGTTTGGCAAAAGCAATGTGAATTCACAGCTACTTTCATGTTACCAAATATGCCTTTTTTTTTCCCTCAGTAATTGCTTTTTGTCAAAGAAATATCACCCTGTTGCACTGATGATGGTCCGCAACAAAGAGCAATGTGTGCTCATTCTTCTTATTTATGCAGTCATTTTGGTTTAAATGTGCATGAAGCATCTGTGGGAAAAATGCCTATCAGTTGTGAAAGCTTTACAGAAATCCACAGAACTGATCCTCCTAAAAAGTTGTTTCAGTTTTTCTTGGTGTTTTCTGAATTAGTAGTGGAGATTCTTAAAACTGGAAGAAAGTGAACAACATGTTATCTGTTTCCATCATAGCGAAGATGTAAAGAGAGAAAATTAAGCTAAAGCAAGAAATAATTTTGGTTGAATTATGTCTTTCCCAGAGATAAGTGCATTTTTCCACGTAAATGCTTTAAAGAGTTGTTTCATTGACTTTTGGTTAACAAATTCTCATTTTCTCAATCAATCCAATATGGGGAGTGACAGACGTCAAAAAAGCTGATTTTAAAAATCATTATGAAATTTTCTATGAAATTTACACAGAAAGCAAAGCAGAAATGTTTATATTAAAAGTGAAATATTTATTAAAAAAGTGAAATCTGGAAAGCAACATTGCGGCATCAGTCTTTAATTTCTGGACTGGAAGTGATTTTTGTTTGGTGTAAGCAAGGATTCCTTATTTTAAAGCACTTTCCTCCAAATAGTAGGAACAGGTGACTGTTGCCTCTTTCTTCTTACATCTTAAGAAATGACCAAAAAATAGTGTATAAACGTCTTGCTCAGCTACTGGTAATATTCAAAAAGCAATGACAGGAAAAGCAGTGCATAAACCCATTTCAGTCTTCAAGTGCTTTTTAGCACGTGTTGTACTGACTTATGGATCTGGTGACCTGTAAAAGGATTTGTATAGCTAGAAATGGTAAATTATAGACCTCAAGATCAATGAAACTTGCTGATGAACAGCACATGCAGGCTGGTCCTTAGAAGAAACGTGCATTAGCTGGCTGTGAAAGCTCTGTGGCTGCGGTTTCCTGAGCAGCTGAAATAATCTAATGATTTATTGCAACTCTAAGTGAGAGGTCCTTCTCTGACCCACATCCTTCACTGAGCTGGCTCTAGTGCTCGTTGGGGACTTCTGTGGAGCAATTTGGTACACTAATCCAACAGAAGAATGTCTCTTTCATCACTTTCCCTTTTTCTTTTCCTTCCCCTTCTTCTTCCCTTTCCCTTTTCACCTTCCCTTTCCCTCTTCCTTTCCTTTTCCCTTTCCCTTTCCCTTCTTTCTTTCTTAATTTCTTTGAGATTTGGGAGTTGGGATGGTTCGTGAGAGAGAGGAAAATGTGTGCCTTGGATGCCATAGGTAATGCTGGCTTCATTTCCCTTCTCATTTCTACAGCTGTGAGCATGCAAATGCTAACTCTTGGAAAGAAAACCTGAATGATCATAGCAAAGGCCTGCAAATGTGGTGGTAAGAAGTAAAACTAACTGACAGTGAGCCCTCTTTCCTTATCACCAAACCATAGCACCGTAGCAGTTTATACATTTGGGATTGTCCTGTTTTTCTCTTTCTCTCTCTTTTTCTTTTTTTCCTTCATTGAACATCCCATTGAAATTGGACTCCTGATGTTTTCACACTCTGCAAAGACAGCAGCAGGTAAAGGAAGGTTGCTCCTTGTCTCCTTACAGAACACATAGCAGTTTCTTGCAGAGCTGTTACTAAGACCGCCATTTTTGCAGGACACCTGCAGTTCTTCATGGTTTCATCCATGCCCCATAACTTACAACACCAGGTTCCCTCCTGAGAAGGGAAGGGTCTTGAGAGAGATGTACTGATTAGTCCAACGTACCTCACAAATTTTAGCCACTCCTGGACACAGGATTGATAGAGAAAAGCACGATTTGATTTTTAACAAGTCTTTTAGAATACAAAAGTAGAAATTTTTCAGTGAATGAAGATGGGACAGATTAGGGTTTACTCTAAGTCTAGCAGGGAGGTTAAGTTGGGGCCTACAAGGACACTTGAATAGGCTCTGTGTCGGGGAGGTGTGTAGGAGCACTACACAGAAAGATAAGTGTTCTGCTGTATGCTGGATTTCAGATGAAATCTGAGCCTCCGGTGATTGCTGAAGTCTGGGAGTTGTCCTTTTCTATACAATTTGATGGCAGCGTGTGGAGAAAGCAACATAAAAATCCCATACTTAAGTTCGAAAGACATAATATTTGCATGACATGAATGTCCCAAGAGAGGAACGTGCCCAAGCTACAGGAGCAAAAGATGCACTTCTTTTTATTCTCTCCCTGAACGCAGAGAGCTTTTTCTGGTGCTGTAAGCGGCTAAGACATTCCCATGTTCTCCTTGTTATTGTTCTTGGCGGATAGGTCAGATTTCCACAAGACAGTGGAAACGGCCTGTCAGAGCAAAAGGGCAGTCGGGTGCGTACGTGTGTCTGCAGCTCTCGTCTCCTGAAAGCACATCCCTGACCCACCAGGGAGGCAGAGGAGCGAAGGAGGAATCAGGAATTTGCTCTGGCCATGGAGGACTTGGGTCTGATCCATGCAAGGGGGGAAAGCGCCTGTGATTGCCTTGGAAGAGACATCAGTCTCTGTGCAGGGAACAGAGACTATGATGTCACCATTAGATCCAAGCCTCCAGAAAGGAGAAGACATTGAATCTGTTATTTCTCAAGTCAGAAGTCAAAATTTTCCTTTCTTTTGCTTCCTTTATGCTTTCTTCTCCCTCCTTCCCTAACTCTATGGCCTATGAGCAATTTCTCCCTCTTCTGTTTTTAATTTATTTTGAAATAAATTGTGGGCTGAGACTAGTTTACTCATATATGTGAACAAACAAATTTTGAGAGGTGTGTCATATAATCCTCCCTTTTCTCCTTCCACAGGAGGAAAGGGCCAGATTCCTAACAGCTGAGTTCTGATGTCTGCTGTGGTCGTTTTATATCAAAGACAGAAAGCCATGTGCAGAACAGCACTGGTAGCAAGGACTGACACCCAGGCATCCACTATCAGCCTTCAAAGCATCAGCCTGCTTTCCACTTATTCTCATTCTGGTCCTTTGAGTCTCAGGTCCCTGTCTATACATTGACCAAGCACAGATGGTTTTGTGATCCCTGTACAAAAGAAGTCCTATTTCTATCCTAGTCCTTTGTTTGATGTTTAAGATGCTATTCTAGGAAACAATATATGGAACTGACTAAGTATGAGAATGGCAAATTTACACTCTTGTCAATGGAACTAGAAATGAGTAAGCCTATCAACTATCTGCTCCCTGGCTTAATCTATTGAATAGTGGGTAACTCCTCTGCCACTTAAGGGTTGAATAGAATCAGATGCTATCTAGCAGTGCATGGTTACCAAAGTGGGTGATCCTGAAACTTACTTTGCTCTTACTTCCTCACTTCTACTATTTGCCAGACTATTCCTCTTCTGCTGACACAAAGAACTCATTAGATACCTTCATTTTCAGCAGAAAATTTTCAGCAGAAAATTAATGAAATGGGAAGGAGAGGGGAAAGGTAGGAAGGAAGAGGATACAGGCCTGCTTTAGGGCTACGTACAGCTTACCTTCCCCATGTTCCCATAAGCATAATTAGGGGCCTGAAGACAACATCTCACTTCCTTGATGTGGGCAATCTTATCTGTGCATAATTATAGCAGAAGTGATAAGCAACTGTGGATCTCCACTGTGCAAAATGTAGGAGGAAAGCAGTTCTGCCCTGGATCTGCATTCAGCCTGTATTTGTGATTTAATAGGTTTAATAGGTTTATTTCCAGTTGTCCGATCTCAAAAAGTGTGCTCTTCCCTGCTGCCAGATGCTGAATCTCAAAGCCATTTCCTGTATTAAACATCCTGTTGCAAACTGGTCTGCTCAATGCAAATACATGACTTCTAGAAACCAATTAATAGCCAGTGTCCTTGGGAAATGTTTGTGAATGTCCCAGTGAGCTCTGTTTGCATATGTGGTGCTGTACCCTGATGAATAATTCCAAAGACATGTAGAACATAGGAGAACAGAAAAGCTTAGTGGCTGGCAAACTCTTCTTCAGATCTGAAACAGAAGGAGGAAGCTTTAGGCTAAGTAAATGCTAAGAACAATTTATTTGAGTGTAACTTAATTATGTTAACCAGTTGTCGCATGGATATATGAGGAGCAGGAGGTGTGTTAGTGAGGAAGGGGCAATAAGGTCATTGGTTCCTTGGGGATAGGTGTGGAATGACACCATTAATTATCCCTTGTGAAACAGTGAAAGGTTAGCATGGGTCAAGAGGGAGAAAAACTGCTGTGCTATAAAATCAGCATCTTAAATCTATGAAGTGGAATAATGAATGATGCTCGCCAGGTTCATTGCTGAATAACCTGGTAGATGTTTTCTGAGAATGAGACAGAGCTAGAGGAAATGTTTTGAGGAAAAAATTCTCCCCAATAAATAAAATGTTTCTGACCTTCCCTACTTTCTGCAATAGCAGAACACTTTCCATTTCCTCATGGGCTGTAGTTAGAGAATCTCTGGTTTGCACAAGTTGGTGTCTAAGTGTCTCACTCCTGCCTCTGTGAAAGCTGGCTTCTCCTCTTGGCACACTGTCCTAGGAACGTGTTTAAGTCACTTCAGTCATCTATGCTTGACTCACCCCCAGTGGAAAAATGAGATAGAAAATGATTAATCCTGGGAGCATCGGGATGATGTATGGAAAGGGAGAAGCATGTACAGTTAAGGTAGAAGTGTGGTGTGAAGGATGTCAGGATTCTGTTCTCACTTCTACACCTAGTACAGCTTACAAGCCTGGGATACGTCCTTCTGTCTTGTGCCTGGCTGTAGCCTTGCATCTGCCTTGGAAACCATGACTGCTATTGAATCACCTAAGCAACACAATAATGTTAAGATGTTTTATAAAACAATTCAATAATCTAGCATGAGGAAGGTCTTCCACTGTAAAGAGTCAAGCAATAAAACTGAATGAAGTCCTTTAGTTGCATTTCTTAAGGGGCTGCATAAGAAACCTCAGTGCAAAAGTCTGTTATTGCAGCGCTTGGCTTTTGAGAACATATTCCACTGAAAAAGCTGAGCACATAGTGGGAGAGTTTCTGTCAAGCAGGAAACAGAACCTAACAAACAGGTCTGTATGCTCGTACTGATCCAGACTATCCTGTTTTACTTTGCACTGGCATAGGTTTCACACCTCATGTGAGCCAGCTTCTCTACCTTTAAAAGCAGAGGTTTAAAGGTTTAAACGTTTTGGTTAGTTAACTTTGGGCAGATGAAGCTTGGAGCTATTTAAGCTGATGAAGAAATCTCTTTCAGTTCTTTTTCTTCATACGTATGCTATGCCTGCTTGTTTTCGTGATCTTGTCAAATGTGCACTGAATATGAGCATTCAGAATGATCCTCGCAGTACCATTTGGAAGTGGAAGGGTAGCATGTTATGTCCAGTCCTCATGGAACATCCAGTATCACGGGTGACACAGGGGACATAAGGATATCATGTATTTTGGATATCTACAGTACAGCTATGTATGGTTGGTTTGGTGATTGTAGATGCTCTTTATAAAAATGGGCGTTTTAGAATGTTCATCTGAGCATGAAAGACATCATGCCCTAGACTCCATAGGTAACACAAGTGATACAGACTTCATGTTTTCCAGGATTGTCCCTTAACTGTTCCATCTAGTTGTGTTACTACAAGGAAGAACTGTTCACTTCTGGAGTGGCTTAGTTGAGCTGTCTTTCTTGGAGAGAAGTCGTGTAGACATATGCAAATTAAAGTGAAACCTGTATGGCACATGCCAGGATACACAGCATTTAATTCCTATCACTTTCTCAGATTAAATTCACTGTGGATTTGGCAGCGCTTGGAAAAAAGAAAAAAAAGAAGAAGAAAAAAGAAAAGAAGAAAATGCAGCATTTCATTTTACATGCTTCTTAAGGTAAATGTAAAAATATGATTCCTCGGGAAACTTACAGATCTGGATCTGATGACATCAGAGTCCCTGTGGGTCATATTTTCCAAAGCTGCATGCACAAGTCTAGTGCTTCTGTACTTTTCATCTAGTAAAAACGACATGATTCTCAAAGTTCCAGTAACATTATTTTTCTCCTACTATACTGTGGGTAATTAGGATGATTTCAACTGAAAAAAAAATGTGTTTTTCACTTTCAGATATATTCACCATAACTTGTTCATCCACTGTATTTTGTTTCCTTTAATCAGCATTTGTGAAATCACTCCTGATTCTGGAAACCAACCTCAGCCACTGCAAGTGCTTGCTGTATTATGCATTTACAATAATTTGGGGGCCATTGCTTTGATCACAGAGAAAAAGTCCATTATATTCCCTTTACTCAAAGCAAGGACTGCAGGAGTCCAAATCTTCCTACAGAGAATCTCAAAGACACTGCATCATCAATGTGTGGCACTTGGAGCTGAGTGAACTTTCCATGCTGCCTGACTAGAATTAGATTGTGCTGTATGTATCCAGAGTAGGAAATGATGTAAAGATACATGGAAGGCCGATATCTTCGGTAAGTGTCCCTTTCCTTTTCCGCTGGATAATGCAACTTCATAAAGTGGAAGGGGAAACAAATAGCAAGGGCCCTTGCTAACAGTAGTTTCAGCATAAAACTGTGGATTATATTTAAAAAGCCCAACATGTTCTAAAGAATTATAGATACATCTGCAGGAGAGCCAGGAAAAGTCTGGATGTAGATGGATCCAATTCTCGTGTAACTGCAGACAGCCTGGAAAGAGAAAAGTACACCTGCTCTGTTATTAGGTCCAGGTAGATGATCCAGCTCCAGTATCTGGGCCTTTTGCCCTGTTCCTGTTCATTTTATTAGTATGGATGTAACCAAAGCCTCCTGTTACAGAACTGGGGTCAAATGGATACAGCTGGAAGGTGAGTAGAAAAGAGCAGAAAACGGATTATGTATTATATATGTGAATATATGCATTTATGTTTTAAGCAGGCATAAGGAAAGAGGAAATTCTGTAGTATGTTAAATATTGCAATATTTTCATCTACTGCAGTATTTTCTACTTTGTCTAATTACCTGGAACAATCTGAAATGCATTATAATATTATGATAGAAGATGATTACCCGTGGAGTTAACTCAAATCTCACCTACTTCTCTGTCATTCCTCCTCCCAGAGAGTTCTAAATCACAAGTCTGTGGCAGTTCTTGTAGGTCACAGTTAGCTCTGAGCTTTTAGTTTGGCCTAGAATTTAAAGTGAACACTATACAACAGCAAATGAGCTTCACAAGCACCAGTTTCACAAGAGCTCAAGGTGGAAGAAAAAGCTGTTCTCAGTCAGGTGCCAGAGACTGTCAACAGAAATTCATGCCAGCGTCTTGACTTCAAAAGATCCATGACAGAGACAGTCCTTGTTTGGGAGTCAAACACAGTCCTCTTAACAATAATCTTGTTACAACTATCCCAGTAGAGCCCATAAATATTTTTATGCGCTGTACTGTCAAGTGGTGCTGTGGTTTTGGGATGTAGTGGTGCATCAGTGAGGGACACAGAAGATGAAATGAACTTATGCTTGGGCTAAAAGGAATGGCTTCCTTTGGAATACATTTGTGTTCCACCTTATGTAGTTATCTACATGTGGGTAAAGTCCCTTTTTATGACAAGAGTGGCTTTTACATCATCTTTCTATTCCTAGTTAACCTTAAGGTAAAGCAATCTGCTCACAGGCATTAGGACATTATCCAGGCAAGTTGACCTTTTTCAGGAGGAACATTTTACCAAGTGGAAAGCACTGCCAGTTAATAGTATTAAATAAGTGTGTAGACAATCATTTTCCTCGATTTTCTTCTTTTTATTTTTCATCTTAAACCTGACTGTGAGCTGAAATGCCATCTTTTTGAAATCAGAGATATGACCTCTCTCCTCTTCCTTTAGCCTAGGCGAACAAATTAAGAATAATAAAACTTAGACAAATCATCTGTTTAGTCTCATCTCCTTGGTTTTGTTGCTGGTCAGTCTGGTGAAGTACTGAGCTGGGAATGTGAGTCTGTAGTGTCAGTGTTCATTAACGTAAATACGAGGAAATGGAAAAACATTCCAAGAGCTGGATTCACACTTACACTAAGGTCCCTTTTTACTGCTTTGGCAGTGGAAAGAGACCAAGAAGTGGGTGGGCATGTCATTTAGTAGTATGTTTCCATGTTTACGGCACAAGTACTTTCTCACCTTTCAACAGCTCTACTTAAATTTGCTAAGATGGACCACTGGAGCTTTTTCTGCAAAACTTCATTCATCAAATAGTTCCTGCTTTGTTGAATAGTCATATATAAATATCTACCAGTAGCAAAGGAGCAACTGAACTCATATGAGTAGGGAAATCTTGGGTCATGCACTACTTAATGGTCTCCAGACAAAGACCTGGATTATCTGGGGGTCCTTCCATACAACTTTAGCTGTTGAAGCATCTTTTTCAGAGTTGATTTCTCCTTTCATAATCAGTAGAGGTAAAGAGTGAACCCACTCACTGGAAATTATCACCTACTCCTAAAACATGTGGTAAAATGGATCAGAGAGTCTGTGCCTGAGAAGTTTATTTCTCTTCACTGGGGTCATGGGGACCAAAAGTGACTGGATCACTGTCAGCCAGTTGAGGTGATTCACCTCCATCTATTGGATCTCCTTAATGTTTGACTAATAGTACCATATTGACCAGCTCTGAATGGTCCTTGAGAGGTTCCCTATCATACTATTGTGTCCCTGCTGGGTCTGTCCAGCAGACAATCTACAAGTAGCTGGCTTGCTAAGAAGCAGTGAAAATGCATTCACCAAAACCAGAACTGAGCCTTGGAGACTTCCTTTCTCTGGACAGGTTTTCTCATTGGATTTTTCACTGAAGAGGAGCAAAGGAGGACTGCAGACACAAGAATTGTTTGCCTCAACAGAGAGGTAATAAGCAGAGGTAAAGATGAGGGGCCTGTTCCAGGGTCCCTTGATCAGAAAGGAGAAAGGAAGCCTTGTGAGGAGAGCATCTGAGAGCCAGAATTACTGCCCTTGCTGCTGTGGAAGGTATGGAGGAGTATGCTTCAATAGCCAGATCTCACAGCCTGGCTGCTGTGGCAGAATTTCAGACAGCACAAGTTTGCAGTGGTCTGTCAGGGGCAGTGGGGTCACATAACTTTTACTGTCCCCTGCAGTCTGCTGCCCTTATTTGTACCTCAAGCCAAAGCTGCTGGCTCTGAGTGCTGAGCTTCTTTAGGCTCAGCACAACAAACAAATTATGTGGTAGACCACAGACAAATTGGAAAAGATGAAGTTGCACTTGAACTGTGTTGTCATCAGAGGCCCTTGGGGAATGTGACACTCCTACAGATCTGATTCTTGGACAAAGACTGTGATTCCCAATCTTCTATGAAAAAATAAAATCCTTCTATGTTTCTCCAAGGACATCAGGGACTGTTGTTATCAAGTCTGGGGATGAAAATGCCAGACAAGTCTTCCAAGGAACAGCTGGAAGGACCACCAACACTCTGCAGCCAGGAAACCAGTGCCACTTTTCCATTACAGCATCCCTGCTTCATATGCAGCATCCGGATGCTACTAGCTATGTTTTAACCATATGCATCTCTTTTCCTTACCTGTCATCGTGTCCCAGTGCTTGGCATCTCTGACGCAGCTGAGCTCTGGATAGAAGTAACTGGATGGAAATCATGTGATTGGTTTACATTGGAGATGATTCTAAATAATCCAAAAAGCCCTTTTGGCCTTAAAATGCAGAAATCCTTTTCTTTTTTTTCCCTTTTCCTTCTGTCCTGCAATAGTTTGAAGACCACACAAAGCATATGCTAAGACTTGGGATTGGCTCTAAACTCCAGAGCAACTGCAACTGTAAATAGACTTAAATTCCAAAAACAGAGAATGAGCATGAACAGTTTTCCCTTTTAGATGCTACAAACTGAGATCAAAATCTCAGAGCATAGAACAAGCAGGACTCCTCCAGGTCCTTAAGTCCTTCTCAAGCCTTCAAAAGTTAGAAAATCCATGTAAAAAGTTAGAAAATCCA
Organism: Tetrao urogallus; assembly: GCF_951394365.1. Taxonomy (NCBI): domain Eukaryota; kingdom Metazoa; phylum Chordata; class Aves; order Galliformes; family Phasianidae; genus Tetrao; species Tetrao urogallus. The sequence goes on along the minus strand of NC_136820.1, from coordinate 48,871,801 downwards.
TGTAATGTCCATACCACAAGCCACATAATGCTTCCCTGCAGCCTGTGGCAGTCTTTTCTGCAGAGATCAAAAGACTCAAAGATTCAAAGAGAAAAGGAGGGCGAGATAATAGACAGCACAGAGGCTAGACTCCTGTGTCTACAAGGGATTTGTTATAAGGAATTATTATTCCCATGCTGTGTTCACATGTCTTCACTGTGTGAGAGTATATTAAAAAATACTTCCAGAAGAACAGAATGATGTTGTCATAGAGGAAACAGTGAGGAAGGTGTGGATTCATATCTCCAATGGGCAGTTCAATGTAAGGAGCAAAGTCTTGAATTTTACGTCCTGTCTATTTTCTCTTTGCTTACCTTCACTCCAAAACACAAATACCCTGGAGCTTTTGTGGGAAGAGTCAGTGACTCCGAGAGGTTTGCTATTACACCAGAGATTTTCCATGGGTACTTGGAGATTTATTCAGACCTTCATGTGTTAAAACACTATGTTTTAAATGGTGATGCTGAATGGAAAAGCCAGTCTGTCTCCTGCAGAAACGCCAACAGTAGTGACTGTACCATGACTTTTGTTGACCTTTTGTTTCCTCTTTTAAGCTTCAGTTGCTGGAATCGTGTGAGTTTCTACACTTTATATTATGAACTAAGCCGCACCAAAACACTCTTACACCTTTTGTAGCTGTGGATACAAAGAGTGGGCATGACATAGAACAGCCAAAAACAATCTCATTCCTATTATTTTCAGAAAGAAGATCTCCTTGATTTGTAGGCCTGTGCTTTCATTCTCAGCAACCTTTTTTTTGTATGAGTTTTGAGTGCTGGGGACCACAGGAGCGCTTATCAGCGTCCAAGGTTCCCTCAGCTCACTCTGCATGGGAAAGGTCATGGGCAAGATTTTTTATCAGGGTCTTGGTTGCAGTCTGATAAATGGGCCCAAATCTCCAAGAGAAAATTAAAAGGCTGTGTTTGAGAAAACTTACTCAATGGACCTAAACCACTGTGCTGCTAATTACTGAAGGCTTCCTGATCACCTGTGGCATAGAAACCTGAGGCAGTGCTATAGGATTCATCTCAGATTTTCGTTTGACTTACTGAGGACTTGTGCTAACAGAACCCAAAGAGTCCACATTTAACAGAACCCACATTTAATTAGGCATACTTTCTAATAACGATCTTATCTTATCTAAATGTCCCTTGTTTCTGAACCTGGAGTCCCATGATTTATCACTTTTCAAAATAAACAGAATGTATTATTGATCTTTTATTGCAGTATTTTTTTGTTTTCTTCCTAGTGAAGAAAAAAAAAAAAAGAGTAGAAATAAAGGAGTACAAGGAAAAGGAAAAAGAAAAGGAAAAGAGAAAGAGAAAGAAAAGAAGAAGAAGAAAGAAAAAGTGAAAGAAAAAGAAAAAGAGAAAAGAAAAAGCAAAGGGAAAGGGAAAAGGGAAAGGGAAAGGGAAAGGAAAAGGAAAAGGAAAAGGAAAAGGAAAAGGAAAAGGAAAAGGAAAAGGAAAAGGAAAAGGAAAAGGAAAAGGAAAAGGAAAAGGAAAAGGAAAAGGAAAAGGAAAATAATAACACCTTCTTGTTCTCAGATTATATCAGTTATTTGGGTTATCATTACATAGCCAGAATCATATAAAAACAGAAAGAAACACAAAAGGGGAAGAAAGGAAAGAAAAAAAAAAGAACAAAAGTGAAAAAACCTCTTATGCAATTCCTGTTTATCAGTCAGATAAATGGAATTAGCTGCAAATTAAGAATATTCATAATTGAAAGCCGAGAAAATGTACAGGTATCATAGAGTGATAAAATCATAGAATGGCTTGGGTTGGCAGGGACCTCAAGGATCATCAAGCTGCAACCCCTAGGCAAGGCTGCCAACCTCCACATTTAATACCAGACCAGGCTGGTACTGGGTGGTTGAGTTGGAGATGAAATTACCACTATGATTCCCCATTTGTGCTGATCTTACTGATAAACAACTAACCAGTGTCATCTGGAGAGGAAAGAGAAGAGTCAAATCAAGCTGGAGGGGAGAGTTCAGACTCTGTAGAGTCTATAGATCAGAACTCTGTAACCCAAACTACAAATAGACCTAGACTTGATGCACTGTGATCAGGTAGAGATAACTGGTAGGAAGATTTTCCTTGGGGAGTTCAGTTAATATAATCCAGAGCACAATTTTTGTGAAAATGAAAATAACAATAAAATAAAATTTTTGCTCTGGTCTTATTTGAAAAAGAGCAACAGCAATAACAAAAAAATAAAATAAAATCAATTATTTCCCCCAAATACCATAAGGGTAGAATTTTATGCGGAGCTTCAGAGTCAGGACCATGAGGTTTTTATTTGGAAATGCCACAAGAAGCAACGCTTCTATGCTTGTCTTCCAAATGAAGAACACATGGTTGTAGGAAATGTCTGGAATGGCATTATCCTCTATAAACACTCCCATTAAAGTTAACTAATGGTGTTTTTGGGGGAAGATGGCTGAGGGAAAAGTGGAGGAGAAGAAGAAGGAAAAACAGAAATCTGTCAGCTGATTTACATCGTATGACCTGCAAGAAGGGTTTGCAGGTGGCTGGATGCTTCCCAGGGACTCAGATGACTGCTTACACTCCTCATACCTTCTGCAAAACTCATAGGATGGAAGGGACAGAAATAAAACAACTAAAGAAAAACAGTGATCAGCCGTTTTGAAGATGGGTGTGACATTTTATTGGACAATTTTATTAAGTAGGGGAAAACCTGGTAAGGGCATGTCCTCTTCCTGGTTTTGTTCTGTCACCTTTCCCAGGCCTTCAGCTGCCCTCACCCTCATCTCTGCTCTTCACGTCACCCTTCGGAGGAAGCTTGCATGAGATGCATTCTCTGCTTTTCCCCAGCTGTGACCCTCTCAGCTGGAATGAATAGATATACTAAAGCAGGGCAGAATTCGGAGTTATTTTTTCGTAGTTTCTCAATCAATTGCAAAGGTTGCACAGTGCAGATGTATGAGCAATAGGCAGTGTTAAGGATTGCTTTCATTGCGTCTCTGGCAGAACGAACTCATTTGCCATAGCCAGCCTGTCTGAAGTGCCATACTGCTGCACTCAGACCAGGATAGAGCTTGTTGCCTGGAAGTGTTAGTGTTCTATGCTTAACTTTAAATGGAATAATTTGGGAGAGTTCTAGTGATTCAAAACTGTCCCAAGAACTTTGCTAGCAACTCCATGCTAAAGACACAGAATCACAGAACTGCAGGAGTTGGAAGGGACCTCAACAAATCATCGAGTGCAACCCCTGCTAAAGCAGGTACCCTACAATAGGTCACGCCAGCCAACATCCAGATGAGTCCTGAATATATTCACAGAAGGAGACTCCACAACCTCTCTGTCACCCTTCCTGTAAGCAAGTTCTTCCATGTCTTTCTGAAACTTCTTATATTGAAGTTTTGGGCCATTACTCCTTGTCCTATCCCTATACAGCACCATGAACAGCCCGGCCTCATCCATTTGCCTCCCACCTCCCTTCAGATATTTATAAACACGTATCAGAACCCCTCTCAATTTTCTTCTCCCCAGGCTGAACGGCCCCAGCTCACTCATACAGGAGATGCTCCAGGCCCTTCATCATCTCTGTGGCCCTCAGCTGGACTCCTTCTAGAAGATCCCTGTCTTTCTTGAACTTGGGAACCCAGAACTGGTCACAGTAGTATAAATGTGGCCTCATCATGGCAGAGTAGAGGAGGAGGATCACCTCCCTCAGCCTGCTGGCCTCTCTCTTTCTAATGCACCCAGGATTCCATTGGTCTTCTTGGCCACAGGAGCACACACTGCTGGCTCATAGCCAACGTGATGTCCACTGGGATCCCCAGGTCTTTCTCCACATTGCTCCCCTCCAGCAGATCAGCCCCTAACCTATCCTGGTGCATGTGGTTATTCCTCCCCAGGTGCAAAACTCTACACTTGTTAAACCTCAAGTTGTCATCTTCCAGCAACTGAGATCATTCCCTGGTTCTGTGTAATTTGGCAAAGTAGGTATAGCCTTGAGTTCTGCTGCTGCTGTCACATATGTTTAACTCCACTGAATATAAAGAGCCAAAGTTCTTCTTTAGCAGAGCAGCTCTACTGTGTTGTAGGAATGTGCACCAGCTTTCCAGGGTATAATTTCTGTCACAATTTATGCTCAGAGGTTGTAAGTAGTGCAAATCAGGTTGGGGATTAAGGATTAGGAAAAGCCGTGCTTGGGCTCCCCGTTCCTCTCCGCTTCACTGCAGGTGCCTGTGAAGAATGAGTCCAGTTGTATTGAAGAGAATAAGTTAAGACTAATGTGGTCTGGGAAAATATCATCACCAGGAGAGGAGATCCAACAGGAATTAGAATGACCAGGGAGGATAAGAGACTATTTTGAGAGCGAAGGCAAGTTGGACAAGACACTGTTCCACAGTGGGGGAACATCCAGGCAACTGAGTTGGAGAAGGCAGTGTATACTCCTCTGGGCATGGAAGTAATCTGAAATAAGCCTCCTCACTGGCAGGTATACACAGTTATGCTGACAAAGATGCTGGGGAGAGCTTGGGGAGAAAGCTGGGCACTGAAAAAGATGAACTGCCATTGAGAGATTGGAGTGAAGATCCAGTGATGTCAGGGAACAGGAAGGTGAGCTTTGTCCTCTTGATGGCCCTGAGGAGACTGCACCTGGGATGCTGTATCACTGCTGGGCACCTTGTTCCCAGAAACATACAGATGAACCAGAGAAGGTATTTTGGGGGGGACCCAACTTCATGATTAAGTGGCTGAAGAAAACAGCATATGAGTCATGTGCAAAGATGAATAGCTTGGCTCTGAAACTGCAGAGTGGGGAACCTAGTAACAGCCTACAAACACTACACGAAATCAAAGAGATAACTTGCTTAGGAAGGAGCAAGGGGCTGATGTTTGGACAGGGAAATTATGAAAACCAAGTTGCTGGAGCAACGGCCACTCAGTGTTGGAGCAGAATGTTGGTGGGGGCTGTGAGCACAGCAGGATTTTCAGCTGCTGTATTAACGTTACTTTGGTAAGCTCTGAATCATGAGAAACAGTTATTTCGTGTTCTGAGGGGTGAAGGAATACTGCTGCTTATTGGGGTCATAAACCTTTCTTGTGTGGATGAGATGAGGGCTCTGGGAAGAACAAACAGGGAAGCAGTACAACGGCTTCCTAGATAAGGAGATCTGGGTACACACCTGAAAGACTGTGGGGAACACCATTAGCTTTCAACAGTCTGTCTCTTGTGTCACTTGAAAGCTTTGCCTGTGGGGTATTGCCAGATCAAAGTGCTACAGAAAGACAAGAAGTGGTTTAATTCACACTTTGGAAGGTCTCGGGGATGTCAGTGGCAAAGAGTTTCCTCCTGGATGCCTTTGCTTCAAGTAACTGATCTTTCACTTTTCTTTTCAAGAAGCCATTAGCTGTTAAATATTAATTATAATTTAGACTGTCAGAAAGAGACTGTTGAACAAAAAGAGCATGCAGGTTGACTCTGAGATAAGTTGAGATAATTTTGCTTATTATCACACTGGTGAGATAGCTTGACTGTAAAAAAGAAAACAGCCAGAAGGAAGGTAGAGGCCTGTGAGTATGGTTGCCTGTGAGAGACTAATTAACTTGGCTAGTCTTGGAATAATGGTAATAATGGTAGCTGAGTATCAGCAGTGCGGAAGACCCAGTATGGAACTCATTTAAAGCCAGCATCAGAAGATGGCCTCTAGGAAGTAAGATTGATAAAATATATTATATTATCCATGTGCTCTAATTGTTAGGTATCTTCTTTTTCCCAACAGCAATGTATTTACAAATTTGTATACTGAGGGCTCTGAGCCCAAATTTTAACAGTATTCTAGCTTCCATTGATTGCCACTGATTGCAGCTCCCGTTGAGTTCCATCTATTCCCATTGATGTCAACACTGTGAGTGTCCATTGCTGAGAGAGAAACCCACGCCCAGTCCAAATTTCATGCAGGCAGACAGAAGTCACTTAGGGAGAAGGTCTGAGCAACAGTCATTTTGTTACTACTGGGCCTTTGAATACTACACCATTTTACTGCATATGACTCATCATGACACAGGCAGTGGAGTGCTCTATTTGAGAGACAATAAACTCCATAAATTTTTTTTTTTTTTTAATTTACTGCATAATGGTATTAACTTGTATTCAATAACCCATATCATTCTAGCTTCTCATGCCTTTTAAATGTTACTTCAGCAGTGCATATTTATGCTGCTTTCCAGGAAAAAAAAAATTAAAAAGGAAGAGAGGAAGGGAAGAAGGGAGGAAAGAAGGAAAGGAAGAAAGGAGGGAGGGAGGGAGGGAGGGAGGGAGGAAGGAAGGAAGGAAGGAAGGAAGGAAGGAAGGAAGGAAGGAAGGAAGGAAGGAAGGAAGGAAGGAAGGAAGGAAGGAAGGAAGGAAGGAAGGAAGGAAGGAAGGAAGGAAGGAAGGAAGGAAGGAAGGAAGGAAGGAAGGAAGGAAGGAAGGAAGGAAGGAAGGAAGGAAGGAAGGAAGGAAGGAAGGAAGGAAGGAAGATTAGCATGCTTCAGGTTATCTGTAGATTGGACAGTGCGTTGGACGTGTTTGGTTCACTGTCACTGCAGAGCATGAAAGAGTTTCTGCTTATCATACTGCTTAGCATACAGGAGTGCAGTATATGGCTGTGTTTATGTGTGTGATATCCATTTGAAGCCACAGACCCTGGAATCTAACAGCATGACTGCCAAGTAGCTCTCATCACCAGTTTATAAGACCTCTTCTTCCAGCTCCTTCTGATCTGGGCTGTGGGTAAGAAGCTGGCAGCTGTGGGTTTCAAGAGCAAATTTTATTCTTCTGTTATGTGAAAAGACTGAGAGAAGATTCCTTTCATCAGTATCACAGAGATAAAATAGAATATCAATGCCAATAATTTTCAGGATGAGACTCCAACTAGCTTACATATATGTGGGATGGCTTAGAGTTGTTGCAGTGGAGATGGTAGATTGAGTCAAAACTGTCTATAAACCTTGCCCTGATTATATCTTTAGGTTGGCAGAACCAATTCACTAAATGATGGCAATGTTCATTGTTTAAAAAGAAAATAAATTTTTAAAAAATTAAGAATCTCTCCTAAACAATGAATTGTGAAAAGAAAAGGAGTGGATATACTATTATATGATTTATATGCATGGATGTAGCCTGTGAGTCAAAATTACGAGAAACTTTGAGAAAATCTGAGTTATTTCTCCAAAAATGCTGCAAGAATTCCTCAAGGAAGAAGATGCTGCTTGATAGTACCCACTGTCAACACAGCAAATAACAGCACTGTGAACAAAGCAGATAAGAATAAATGAATAGTTAGAATTAACCTGAGTTTATTAACACCCATTACTCCAGGTTATACATACTGAAGTTGTGCAAGGGAGATATAGCAATATGAATGTGCATGGTCTCAACTTAGGGCCAGAATGCTAGCAGAAGGAATAAAAAGATTCAAATTTCTTCAAGTGAATTTGATGCATGTTGAATTCATCAGAAGAAAGAAGTGCTTCCTAACTTTCACATTAGTGGGAAGCAAAGATCTTTTTCTACAGTGCGTTCCTGTAAAAAGAGATGAAAATGTTGAGAAAAAGACTTATAAAACAAAGATATAAATTTTTTTTTATACTGCAAAAACATTAGAGAATATATTCTTCAAAATGTATGCTATGCAAACAGTTTGTTACGTTTCTATTAGTTTCCTTAGATCTTTTAGCTGGAAATTGCAAAGTATTTCCCAAGTGGTTCTTTTTGTTGTCTTGACTATTTTCATAGGCAAAACCGAACCAAAACAAAACAAACCCTCTTTGCTTTCCAAGTTCATTGTCAGTCTTATTAGAGATCTGAAAGAAAAGACGTGGAAACAATGAAAACCTGACTTCCAAGAAATGTTAGAGCTTCTGGTGTCGGAGTGTTTTTCCCTCTGGTTTGCACTGAGGCAAGAAAAGAAGTAAAAACAAACAAATAATCATTCAAACATGCAAAAACACGTTTGAAGTTTGATGAAATCTTGCTCTTCATTGTGGTTTCCACATGGCAGAGGGCTGCATCCAGGGCTGGAGTTTATTGAGAAGTTCCAGTGAAAAAATATTATGCAAAATAATGGTGTAACATCTGAACTGAAAGATGTTGGATTCTTTCTAAAATCCATCAATGTGGGGAGATGGGGAATAGAAAGAAGTAGATAATGGTTAATGCAATATGATTTGAGGACTAATAAACTCTGTTCAAATCCATCATTTTCTGTGGATTTCTCACATTTACTATGAACATTATCCGTTCCATCAGTTGAGATGCTGCAGTTTATCCCAAGCAACATCAATCTGTTTTAATAGAAAGGTTTTGCCAGATTTCATTTCATTCTGCATCAGAAGGAAAGTCCATTTGGAAACCTCAGATGATTTCCTGAGGTGAAAAGGGCTGCTTTGCTCAGCAGGCCCCAGGGTTGGGCTCCAAAGTCCTATTTGTTATGTGCAAACATTACGTATGGAGATCCTTCCTCTGACTGCAGTAGAAGTGGTGCCAAAGCCCTTTGCTCACAGGCTACAACCGTGCATATAAATCTTATAACAGTATCACCACTCCTTTTTCTTTTCACAATTCATTATTTAGGAGAAATTCTTAATTTTTTTTTTAATTTATTTTCTTTTTAAACAATGAACATTGCCATCATTTAGTGAATTGGTTCTGCCAACCTAAAGATATAATCAGGGCAAGGTTTATAGGTGCTCATTTTGGTAGAGTTATGAACACAGCTCTTCTTTGAGTTAAGGCCAGAGGACGGCTCAGAAAATGTTTATAGTATTTGATCTTTGCTGAAAAATATCTTGAAATAAATCCTTTCAAACCTCTCACTCAGACTTCTTAATTTCATTATTAATTTTACTTTTAATGTCATAAACATACAGCAGTAACATTACACTGTAATGTGTCAAATAGGCAAAGCAGATATAAAATATGGATTGTAACAAGATGTTTTTTCTTCTAATAAATGTTCTGTGCTGGCCATGCCAGAGTGTAACAACTCCACATTAATGAAATGAAACATTTCTCTGGTCTTAAACAGCATTTTCCCTAAATCAATACTGTTTTCATACAACATCTTGGAATTCTCATATTCATTCCTGGTTAAAGAGCCTATCTTGGAATTTGGTGGCTCATCTCACCTGATGAGGACTTTTGTTATGTGGATATCTCCATCCAAACCCATAATCAATGGGGATATGTGCAGTCAGGATAGCCTAAATTCCCCAGCTGAATTCTGATAATATTAAGAAACTACATAGACAGGTAGGTGATAGACACCAGATCAATCTACATTCATTTTTATCTTGTTTGCTATATATCACTACATCTTTAATAATATCTTTTCTTTGAAATCTTCTCATGTGTCTTGCACACTACTGAATTGAAATTCAGTTGTCTCTACTTACTCATTAAATATAAGGCTTTCACAAACCATATGGCACTAACCCAGTTTTCAGGAACTCACTGTCAAACAAATATGTTTCTCAACTTGATTTTCTGTCTGGGATGGAGAGAATCTCGTCCCCCCTTTGCAGAGATTTAAGCTGACTCATTTGCAACGTAGTTGGAGTGGACTAAACACGTGTAGGGGGACAATTAAAGAGCAAATGTTGAAGGGTCATAAATTCATGATTTGCCAGAGTTTAACCATCTTTGACTCAACTTTGCACAAGTTTTCTGTGTAAATGAGCCCCCAATAAGTAAACGTAGAAGAATCATTCTCTTCTTTGACTTCCCCACTGCTAACAGCATAACATAATCATGACAGCTCTGATTCACATGCACTGAATTCTTCTTAAGGGTTTCAACACGCTTTTGACCCAGACTGAAATGGTTCCCATATGCGATGAGAACTGGATCTGAAAACAACTCTCCTCAATTGCAGCACAGTACCTTACTCGAGACCTCCCTTCCCCTCTTCGTGTCTGAAGAAGCATGTCAAACAACCATTTCAAGACTCTCCTCAGACCACTGGAAATAATAAATAATAATAATAAAAGGTCCTTGTGAAACCAGCCTCCCAGCTGAACCGAGGGAGATGGCCCAAATGCAGGAGTTTCCTATGCGATACAGGAGATTTGGCAGCAGGAGTGGAATTATATCTCATTCCAGACAGTGAAAATAACCAAAACCATGAGGTTTTTCATGGAACAAATGGAAACCATGTGACCCGTCACAATGGAAAATGTGTAGCTGCTTTCAGCTCCCTAAGCCCTGACACTTCTTTTTGATTTAACCACAATAATCTAAGTGGAAAATGAATAAATGTCAAGCTTTTTTTTTCAATAAATCTGTGCACGAGTGAGAATAGGAACCAGAATAAAAGCTTTTCACAACATAAAGTTCATATGTTTGGATCCCTGACAACATTTTATTTCTCTTATTTTTTATTATCATTATTAGGCCTGGTTGTACCATTTATTTTGAAAAACAAAATATTATAAGACAGGGAACCAACTAGCAGTTGCTAAGCCAGTAGTGAAAGCTCAATACATAACAAGATGACTTGAAACAAGATGGAGCTATCCATTTTTTGAGCTTTTAAAGATTCATTAATAAATGAATGTTAGTGTTACCTGGTGTTCAGCTGAGCAAGATTTCTGTATGCTGGAATGAGATTGGTTGAGCATAAAATTTCAAATGCACAGTAGTGTGAAAAATGAAACAGGCCTGTTATATCATACTTACCTTCTGGGAAAAATTGATATCACATTATCCATAAAGAGGGCAATAACATACATAATCTTACACAGTTAGCAGTCTAAGTGTGCAAGCTGTTGCTCTAATATCCAAATTCAACAGCTTGCAATGTGCTTTAAGGTTCCACTTAAACCCAATAAAAAATAGAAACTTTCACAGCAGAAATAACCTTCTTCTGAAGTAATGGGGTAATTTCTCATTTGGGGAATGGATTTCCCAAGGGACAGAATTATATTAATTCACTTACGTACATATGTACCTGCTTGAATCTAAGTCTTAAGGAAGAAGCAGGTCACTTCATCATAGAATAAAACTAATCTAATTTTGTCTTTCAGATAACCTCTCTTTAGAGAGGGAGTAACTTCCAAATAACAGACGTCACGATTTGTGACTCTGTAATTATTTGGGAAAGAGATCTTTCTCTTAGGCTCTCTTTTTGATATACAATGTATTTCTGAGAAGGGATAATATTCAGTGAGTGTAATAAAACTTACTGTTTATCACTACAAATCTTGTTTTCCGTATGGCCTTAGACGTCCAAAGCTATAAAAAACCTACTGTTTTATAATATCTATTTTATATACTAAGGCTGTCCTAGTTATTAAATCTGATTGGCTTTGCTGAGCTGTGAATAAGGGCTCCAAATGCTTATATTGTTTTTCTTCTGATGGTACCATTAAATCTCAATCAGTTGAAGCATGAGGTATGTAGGACCTAATGCTTTCCTTGTCACTTCTATGGTCAACCAATCACCTCACTTGGCTGGTTCCAACACGTACTACTTATCTTCTCTTTACTGCTGGATTTTTGTTGGGATTTTTTTTGTTGTTTGCTTGGGTTTGGCTTTTTTTTTTTTTTTTTTTTTTGCTCAATGTTTTCCCTTCTTGTTTCATCTCCTGGTGCTCTATAAGGTTAGAAGACCTAAGGCCATAAGGTGTTATCTGCTGACTAGTGAGTTAAGGCAGTCTTGGACAGTTTGGTTCAGCATTTTTCAGTAAGATTTCTAAAAACCAGCATTATGTCCTATTTTGCTAAGGAAATCCAAATGGTTTTGACATGTGCTTTTTGACTAGAAAAGGAGTTTCCTTTTCTGAATGCAACAGAGCAACAGATTATCCTGATAAGAGCCTCTTGACCAATTTACGACCCAACAGTAGTACCCAAACATGGTATCCTGCTATGTCACAAATCTTAGATGGATTGCAATGACTAACTAACTATAACTAACACAGAAATTCTGGTTATCCACATAGATTGTAGACTGTAGATTGTAGAATTCTATGTGATAGCATAGAGACCAAGAAAAGAGATGCAGACTAAACTTAAGGAAAAAACTCTAAGTTTGGTTTGAACCTGATAAAACAGAGTTACTGGTGAATATGTTCTCTGGGAAAAACTGGGAAGACAAAAACTCTTCCATAAGAGGGAGGAATTTTAGGCAAAATATTTTCCCCATTGCCTGAAGGACAATAAGACATCTGGAAATTGTTACCTGCCAATTTGCACTGGAACCCAACACAGGAATGAGTTTTGGAGACCAGTCAAGGACTCTGGGAAGTGATGGAGGAGTGATGAATAGGTAAATCAAGGTGAGATAAGTGACAGGGAGAAGCACACTAAGCACAAAGCCCATTGCCTCATTCTCCTCCCTGTATGGCAGTTGCAGATTGGAACAACATTTTCCCTCACCTTGCTTGGCCAGGTCCTGAGGGCATGCTCACTGCTAAAGGCCAATCTAATTCTCTCCAGAGAATGTTGCTGTAGGATATAAGAGAGATTTATATTAGTTATTAATTTGCAGACATTCTTACAGTTTGTAGTGCAGATACAGATCCTTGCATAGCACATTTACACTGAATGACAACATCTGTCTCTTCTGACTATCTGTCACAGGTGCCTCAGCAGCAGTCCATAGATTTCCCAAAAAGCATCTAAAAGTCTGCAGATCAGAAGCTGCAAAAAAAAAAAAAAGAACACTCACACTAGAGATAGCAGAGCTAGGAAACACCTTTTATAGATACATATATATGTTTTGATATCTTAGCCAATAGGAATAAAATTGATTTAAAACAGGAGAGCATCCTTTGCTTCCTCAGTTTGGGCAGGATGGAGTGTTGTAATCTATGGCAGCTGAGATCCAGGTTCTATATTTCAGTGAAACGATTCTTGTTTAATGAGAAGATTGCTCTTAGGTGACTTCTGTGGAATAAAACCATTTACAAAAACTGAAAATAGACAATTTTGAGTGCCTTTTGCCACTACCTGTCAATGTAGCCATTATTGGTCTAATGGCCAGCACTGGAATTTGCTCTTCAAACTCTTTACTGTTGAAAATCATGGTTTTTGGAAGGAAGGAAGAGTTATCAAGACTTTAGTCAAGATATCAAGATTGGTCAGAACCCCTCATTATTTGTAATGGAGGAAAGAAGCATAGATTCCCAGTCCTTGTTTGAACCAAGAACTGTGCTCTGTCCAGAGAGATGTTCCTTTGGAAGCAAGAGTATTTTCTGTGATCATAGCCACTGCTAGTTTGGATCTTTTATCCTGCAGCCCAGCTGTGACTTTAGCTGTGTTTAAGAACAGTGTTTTAAGGAGACTGATTTGTTGCATGCAGCAATCCCTGCTATGCATTTTTTTTGATGTGCAGGATCACTTAATGAAGCCTCAGGCTAGCAAAGAAGGTTATGACTACTAATGTCATAGGCAAAGTTTCGCTGGTGAGAACTGGGGAAACTAGAATATGTTCTGTTGCTCAGAAAGCTGTTTCACAAAACCTCATCTGTCCAGTAATATATACAGGGGAAATTCCAGATCATTGTAGATCAGGACAGAATTGCCTGTTCTAACTTTGCTCATTGTAAAATTCCAATGTAAGAGAGAAAAGCCAGTAGCAAGCTGCTCTCCTTGTTCAGGTAAGGGAGTGGTCTAGTGGTTGGCAGGGGGGTTGAAATTAGAAGATCGTTGAGGTCTTTTTAAAGCCAGGCCATTCTGTGATTCTATCATTTTTTGAGGGGAAGAAAGTGGAAGCCAACCAACCTTAAGGTGTTGCAAATGCATATTGTTTTCACTGGACTTTCCCTTGCATATATCAGCAGTTTTCTAATGTGATTTCACCAAAGTTAATTGGAAAAAAAAAAAGCCACCTACTATAGTGGCAAGATAGAAGGTCACATTAGTTTCTAAACCTTTATTTATCACCACTGTGTAAGTGAAGCTTTATTCCATCCATACTACTCTCTGCATAATTAGCACTTCATTCACATTCAGATTGGGAAGAACTCAACAGGAACTTCAAATAAAGGTCCAGTGCTTGAGCAGTCAAAGGGCTTTGTTTAGAATTTAATGGTGTCAATTACTCTATAAGTGCCCAAAGAATTGTGACTAACAGAGTATTCTGCCCAATACTTATTTTCAACAGGGCTAATGGATACAAAGAAAAGTACAGGTTTTTTTTCCTTTCTTTTATCCTTTTGTTTTGTTCTTGTTTTTGTTTTTGGACCTTATGTAGAAGCTCTTCCTCTATGACTCGCCCATGAAAAATACTTATCTGTTATGACACCTATCAGGATTCTTCCTGACTTTTGCTCACCTTGTAGCAACTCGTACTTTTTAATGTAAGGAATTTCTTATCTGAATCTACGTGGAATTGGGCAAGATGGAAGTAATCAGACTGACAGGAAAATGTGACCTTTTCCTTTGTCTGTGATAATTTTATCCTAATGACTAATAGAAGCTGATTCCAATTTATATTATTAAATACATCCAGCAAGCTTGGAACAGAAGCTTTCTCTTGGAGAGCATATTGCAGCCCAGTTCTACATATGGGGGCTCAACCAGAACGTGCATCCTTTCACTCAGTAATTCTGTTTGTGGACATGGTGACTGCAGGCAACGAGGTTCTCTTGGCTCTGATGAAGAACGAATGCATTGCCCGCTGCATTCCATATGCCACTGACTTGTGGAGAAGTGACTCGAAGTGTAAACAGCAGCCTTCATCAAGGCAAAATAAAAAATGAAAGTTCTTCCCACTGCACCCTTCACATCAAAGAGCCAAGTCTTGAAGTCTACCAGACTCCAGGAGAGCGTGTGTTCAGCTCCAGCATAAAAACATAATTAGCACAGCAAACTGTTGCATAAACATGTTTGCATTGTTATTTACTAAGTATCACAGGAATGCTTTGTAACAGTTAATCAATTCAAGAGGTTGAGGAAAGGGAGGAAATAGCTTCGCAGGGAATAATGAAAGACAAAGATTCTGGATTATACTTCTTAGGATGGAAATTACAAAGTGAAATAACCACAGAAATAATAACAACAACAAAACACTCAAAAACACAACTCCATAACAACTGTATTCAATTGAAACCTGGCAAACTTCTAATTCCCATTTATTTCTTCTTCAGAATTAAATTTGTATTTCAATTGCTGCAATTTAATTATTATTTAAAGGAAGGAATTTAAAGGAATTATTTAAAGGAAGGAAGTCTGTGTAAGTCCTGAGTGTAAAAGAGAGCTCCAAATCATGCTCAAAAACTGAAAGAGCATTTGGACATGATTCCAAAAGTAAGGAATCATAGGATCATAGAATCATGGAATGGCTTGGGTTGGAAGGGGCCTCAAAGATCATCCAGTTTCAATCCCCCTGTTGTAGGTGGGGATGCTAACCATTAAATCTGGCACCACATCAAGTTGCCCTGGGTCCCATCCAACCTGACCCTGAACACCTCCAGGGAGAAAAGGAGATAAAGAGTGTTTTTCTGTGGGAAGAGTTCTCCCCATGAGTGTATGACAGACAAGACTTGAATAAGACGTCATTCAAACTCTACCTGGACTGGAACAAGGCTCTTTTCAATCAAATTTAGTATAAATTAATTTCAACATCTATTTTACAGTAAGGTGAAGGCTCAGAGTCACTCCACAGTACTCAGTTGCTGAGAACTAAGGTGAGGTGGGATTAATTTCAGCTGCAATTTCTGCACAAACCTGTCCTCTCTGTGCTCAGTGTAGCTTACACTGCATTATGAAAACTGCAGTAATACTGACTTCACAACTATCCTTTCTCTGAGGAAGGAACGAACTTGATCACAGGAAGGCCAGAGACCACCCTTTGGAGTTTATGAGAACCATGTGCCCAAACAGATAAGGTACATTAATATGTCCTGACAGTGATTAATTTCTCCAGCCTGAGAGTCACTGAGAAGGAGGATTCCCAAGTTCTGCTTCTAGTACACCTAATGGACCAAGATATTTTGTTCCTTGTGCTTGTTTTGAGAATGTACACTCTTCCTTCCTTTCATGGTGGTTAGTATTTGGAGCCACCATATTTCTTCTTCATTAAACAGACAGAGCAGGAGGCTGGTTGTGTTTAGATCCACAAAAGAAAAGAAAATGCATAAATCAAGTGTGAGGTTGGTAAGAGTTACCAACAGGTTGAAGCAGGTTCTGTGACATGGGTGCATCTATGTGGCTAGCCATCAACCTTCTACTCTGAGTACAGAGTATCAAATTCCTATGGACGAATTAAACAAATCAGAAGTTAATAAAATTTCTATGAAAAATAAAACAAATGAGATGTTTAAATTAGATTCCTCTTTGACTGCAGAGGTCTTTCATGTGCTGTCTTCAGACCACAGATAGAAAGAACTTAGCAAAGTCTTCTCATATAAGGTGCACACATACATTTATTAATATATTCACATATGTTTAATTCCAGGAGGCTAACTACTTGCAACTGAACATTCAAATTGTTAAACAGTTACACAACAGTTGGACACCACTCCTGAGAAAGCTAGTACCTGCAAAAGCTTCTTGTAGGGTTCATTGACAGTTCAGCACCCTTTTTTACCAAGGACTTTTATTTTTCCCAACACAGTCAGTGGGCATCTTTATACCAGCAGAGTCTCATGTTTGCTTTGTTTGTTTTTAATTACAGTCCCCCCTCACTTCTTGCATTTCACAAGCAATTTTTGGTAGTCAAATAAAGAAGGCAGGACCTGAAACTATTTCCAGTATGCAGTATATTCTTATTTATTGCCAACAAAACAATACTTATGGGAAGTGTAGCTACTCCATCACAGCCTTGCCAGCCAGGTTTCCAACAATAAGGTAAGGGAGATTCTTGTAGGTTTTTGTAAGGTCATTCACACTCTACTTCCCTCCTGTGCTTCTATTGATTTCTCCAATAAATACTATCAGTAAGTGATGATTTTTATGTAAACATTCTTGTCACAGAAGAAACAAAGTGAATTTTTTCTTTTCTTTTCTTTTTTTTTTATTCCCCCCCCCCCCCCAAGAAATACTGTGCCAGTCTTTTTTTTTTTCTTTCTTTTTTTTTTTTTTTTTAAATTTTATTTTTATTTTTCCCAATTAAGTCAACATCTCTTTGGAGTTCTACAGAAGAGAAAGAGTGCAGTCTGTGAGTTTTTTACTAAACAACAGTTGTTCTACACACACTGTATGAGGTTACCTCAACAATATTTTTGTGAAAAAAATTGATATTTTCTGACTCCTGAGAAATCATTGCTGCTACCCATCTCAAATGGATTACATGCAACAATAATCTTAATAACATTGATTTCATCACTATTATTATTAAGTGTGACAAAAATTTGTACCTCAGATGAACACCTTTGAAGATGAAATCCCCCCTTAGTGCCTTGCATCCTATGCTGTGTCTAAATATCTTCAGAAAATGACTAAGTTCATCACCAGACATTTAGCTGGAATTTTTTGATTGACACCACTGGATTTGGCTATCATAGCTCTAATAGTGTGTATTTTGCAGATATTTGAACTCAGGTCTGCCATGATGAGGGTCAAACTTATCATCCCAGAGACAAATCACCCTGCTTTCCTGCATGGGGATTGTCCTGCTCTGCGTTTTTCCTCAATACTAGGTGAAATGCAATGAGAATGAAGACCCATCCTCCTTCCACACATTCGCTGCTAGTCACCCAAGAGACCATTTGACCTTCTGTCCACACATCTGATAGTGATCTAAGCTCAGTGTGGCTAAAATAACACAACATCCTCTAAACATACACATACACATGCATGTACAGATGGCTTTGATGTTCTCCAGGCTTGACACGGAGTGTGAAGCTGATTTCTGCTCTGTGTTTTGGTTTGGTTTTGCTGCTACTATTTTGTTTAAACATGCCTTTTGTAGGGACTATTCTCTGTAGGGACTATGCTCTTTGTTATTCCTGTGCAGAGGGAGGTTTTTTTTACCACTTCCCTGACTTTTTTTTTCCCAAACACTTCCCTGATATGGAATGTACACATGTTCAATGCAGAAACAAATGTTTAGCATTTTTTTTCTTGTTGTTCCTTTTTTTCTTCTTCTTTTTTTTTTTTTTTTTTTTTTTTGTTTGTTTGTTTGTTTGTTTGTTTGTGTTTTTTTGGAGCTGGATGAAGGCAAGGCTGTAAGAATATGGCATGCTCTCTTAGAGCTACCATGTGAATGCCATTAGAGAGCTACCCTTAACTTGTACCATATTCCCAGTTAGCCCTAATAAAAAAGACACATGAAATATGCATGTGCCACTAGATTCTTATACTGAATCAATCTCCCCTGTGTTGTTAAAGCAGTAAAGGATATTTAGTGTTGAAAGGGCATGCTTTTTGAGTAAAAGCTGCTAGGTAGCTCAAGGGCCTCACACTGGAAAAGATACACTTTCCTCTAGCTAAAAGCTTAGTTTTTGGAAGTGTTGCCCCTACTTTATGGAGTATTTGACTGTTGTGGGAGCATGTGAATATCTCAGTAAACTCCAAGATTTACAGTGCTTGGTGCTTTAAGCAAATATTCATTAAAGCAGTGGAAAACTTGGAGCATGGATGGACAAATTTCCTAAAGGAAGGAGTAAACTGAATGTCAAGATGAGAATTTCACTGTGAAATTAAGGGTGAGATATATTTCAGCTCACTGTCTGATTAAAAACTATGGGACAAATTTACTCCTAAAATCATTGCATCAGTGTTCAGGAACAATCCTGGAGTTTTTTTCTAATGCAACTGGCAAAATGGGTTGATGGTTGGACTAAATGATCTTAGTGGTCATTTGCAACCTTAATGACACAGTGAACCTGTGATTCTAATGGTTCCTTAAGGGTTATTAATCACATCTCTCCTGTTAATTTCATCTCTGGTTGCTCCTGAAAGGGAATAGAAATACACAGTTAAACCTAAGAAAGTTTTCAGCAGGACGTTTAGTTTCAAAAGTGTGTTGTATAAAAACTGTCATTTTTTCAGGAGCATCAGTAGTGTCACTCTCTTGTTGATGGAAGGTTGTTGGAGAGACTGAATAAAAAATTCTGTAGTGGTCATCAAATAACTCAGTTCTTCAATAACTTAGATTTAGTTTTAAATTCAAATATATCTGTCCATTCCTGCTGATCAGAAGTTTCATCTTCCCTAAACTGGAAAAAGAGGAAAGTACACCAAATCCCTTCCTGAAGAAACCTCCTTTGGTCTGGAGCTCCTTTTTTTTCAGAGTAAACAACAGTCATTGCCAGTCTGGCTCTCCTGATTAGTCTGTTTCAGCTGTAAACAATTTCAGCCATATGATGGAGAGGAAACTAAATTTGCAAAGCATGCAATGACTTAGGGACTAAAACTCAGTGGCATTCCCTTCAAATTAGGGACCTTGGAGAACAATGATCTTAGTTTATGGTATGAAAGACTTTCATTTCCATGCTAACACACTGTAGTAATGAAAAACAAAGAGAAGTAGGCACAGTTTATACCAGAACATATTTTCATATGAGAACATACTTTTTTACAAGCAAAATGGACTTCAGAGTTTATCCAGAAGGTACCAGTGGAAAAAATACATATTTAATAGTTGAAAGTATAGATCTGAAACTCTGAAAGCAGATAGGTTGAGGTTTTCTTGTTCTCCATGCTATGTGTTTGCATTTCTATCCTGCATGGCTCCACTGTGTTCACATCTGTTAGCAGCTTTCATCCTGGAATCCATTCTCATACATTTTTTTTCCTCTAGTTCAGATTCTCTTACTGTTAATGGTAAAGCTAACCTCAAATTTGTAGATGTGTTTCTGAAGGGAAAATGTCCCTTATGCAGCCAATCAAATTCTTTTAATACAATCAAAACTAATTGTTCTTGGAATTGTCTTCAAATATGTACGGGAGACAAAGGCAAAAGTTGCACTCATTTTTAACCTATGTCAAAAAGATGGGCTGGGAAACTCCAGGCTTGTCAGTCTTACTTGGTCCCAAGAAAAAATATATAGCAAGTCCTCTAGGAAGATTTCTTCATAAAGAAGAAGGGAATTACCAGCAATCAACAAGTATTTACCACAACTGAATCATGACCAACCTCACTGCTTTCTAAGATTAAATGACTGGATTCTTGGTAGGGAAGAACAGGGGATGACATTAATTTCAGCTTTAGCAAGAATTCCAACGTGGCATCCCACAAGAGAGAAAATGGATCCAGGCTTTTAGAGGAGTCTCTGCTGGAGACTGCAAGGCATCAAGATAAGTTACATGAAGAACTACAGCAAGTCCTACACATAAGGAGAAACTTATTCCCAAGGAGACAAGAGCTGGATTAGGCTCCCCAGACAGGTTATACAGTGTCTGTCCTTGAAGGTTTTTAAGACCTTCATGGAGAAAGCACTGATAACCTGGGCAGACAGCATTGCAGACCCAATTGAGATGTCCTGTGGACCTTTCCAACTTCCTCTATTCTGTAATATTATGTAGCCATGTGATCTGGAATTGTTTTTGTGGATTCAATTTTAGGTGGAAAATGACTATGGGAAGATGTCTCTTAAATCTGCAAGGAAGGAAAGCATGAAGCAATAAAATAAGAAAATAATATCTAGTGGAAAAAAAAAATGTTTTGCCTACCTGCAGCAAATTCTTCTTGTTTAAAAACAAAAACAAAAACAAAAAACAAAAAACAGCAAGTTTCTATTTATTATTTGTTTGGAGGTCCATTTTGAATTTAAAAAGTTGCTCAGAAACATGAGTCCTGTTGTACTTGATTCTGTAGAACTGTAAATTTTGTGTGTGACACATCTTGGTTCCTAATTCAACCAGAACAAAAAGGAAGGAAGAAACAGACAATTTTCCCAAGCCCACGCAGTCAAGCAATATTAAAGACTGTATCATAAATGGGTGTATCCCACACTCTTCTCCCAAAAAGGCAGTGATTAAATAGGTTTAAAGCATTAAGAAATGACTCCTCACACGTTGCTAACCAAGTGGCCCCTTTAGTTTCAAGGTTACTGGAAACCTATTTGAAAGATCAGATTTGCTTTAGGAACTCAATAGGCTGGAGTTAAATAATCCTTTGCAGAAAACATGCAGGAGTTTGGAGTCTTTGTTCCTTTTGTTATACATAGTTGGTTTTGATTATTCTGTAAGTACTGTGGAAACAGTTGTTTCTTGCTGTAATAATGGCCACTGCTCTTTGATCTTGGAGTCATCCAGAAGCCACAGATGGGAAGAAAAGCACTAAGTGTTCTCATTTAGATTCAGGACAACGAATGATACATTTTCTTTGTATTTCTAAGCAAAAATGTTCTCTCAGTGCATGAGTCCTTCCCGTACTTAAGAAGAGCTTATAAACAGGCGGGAGAATGACTTTGCATGCAGTCTGATAGCAATAGGACAAGGAGGGAAGGTTTTAAGCTAAAAGAGGGGACGTTTAGATCAAATTTCAGGAGGAAATATTTTAATCAGGGAGTCATGAGGATCTGACACAGGTTGCCCAGAGAAGTTTTGTATGCCTCAATCTCTTGGTCAGACTGAGGTGTCCAGGACCACCAGCAGCCTAATGGGAGAATGGAAGTGACTGATATGAAGTGGAATGAAAGAAGCTGCTTGCAGCATATAAAACAGGTCTTCAGCTGGATTGCAAATCCTAACCCAGATGGATGATACAATTTGCTGAGTTTTACCCTGCATGATCTCACTACATAAGCTGTGATTTATCTTCCCAAATTCACAGCTCCTCTGCTGCCTCATCATATTGCAAACATATCTAATTAGTTTGCTGCTGTTATTCAGCTTTCAAGATATCATTTTTGGCATCACAGAAGTATATTTTGGATTGGAGCTCGGTGACATTTTTGATGAGCTGCAAATCTGCTTAAATGCAGCATGTGAGATATAGCACATGCATGGGAGGGGAATAAATATATTTGTGAAATTCATTTCAAAATTGGCAAAATGTTTCAGCTAAGAATGAAAAGGAGACATTTAAAAACCGTTCATTTTCATATTTTCAAAAAATAAGTTTAGACTTGCCATAGTTTCTGGCATTTAGTCTATAGAACGTGTTTAATCTTTAATGGATAAAAGTAGTTGAACCCAAGGTGTCTGTGTAAATAAATCCAAATGTTTAGTTTTTATTCTCCTATTTGAAAACCTGTTATAATCATGTCTTGATTCCACTAAAATGACATTTTTCTCACCATCTAGCTTTTTGGGCAATGTATTTATCTTCACTTCTGACGTTTTCTCCCCTGCAATGACTTTATTCATTTTTCTTTCTTTCTTTTCCATTTTTTTTTTCTTCCCCTTTTCAATTCTGTGGGGTTTTTGTGTCATAGCCCAGTCTTCCCTGATAATTTGAATGATACTTATTTCTTGATACGTCATGTACAACCACAGCTCTTGTGTGATGGCTTCAAATAGTTGTATCTGCCATTCAAGCTATGCACTATTCAGGTTTCCTTCCACAGCTCATAGCTGATCAGCCTGATCCTGGCAGCAACAGAGCTGTGTCATCACTGGGATCCCTGGGGAATACAGAGCTCTCCTGACAGGATGGTGATGTCACTTCTAGAGGTAGATCATTGCTCCCACTACAGCCTGGTTGGGCCTTATGGGGCCCATTCGTTTTCTACACTGCTTTGCTTAATTTTTAAGAGTCAACCATTTTTATAGCTAGAAAGCTGTCAAATGAAATCACTAGGAATACCTAATCAGTCACCACCAGCTCTGTCTCCTGTTCTTCCCTTTGCACATACCTTTTTCTTTCTCAGTCGTACACTCTTTTTTCCTTTTTTTCATTGGCTACCACATCATCTATTCCCTCTGCAAGCCATTATATTTCACATAAACAATTGAAAACAGTTCTTTCTTTTTTTTCCCCAACATGCTGAGTCAAACTTTGGCTAGTTCAGTAGATTTGTTGAGGGGTTGCTTGCTGAGGGGTTAAAGCAGCGAAGAAAAGTTAGAGTAAAGGAAGGACAAGTCCTTTGCCTGTTCAGAATGGCAAAGCAGTAAGAGCAAATAGAGAGAAAGGAATAGCAGAAAGCTTTTGACACTGGTAAGGTATGAACTATATTCTATAGCAATGTCTAAAATCAAATGATTTTAAACTGAGATAGGGGAGGTTTAAGTTGGATATGAGGAGGAAGTTTTTCCCCCAGAGGATGGTGAGGCACTGGAACAGGTTGCCCAAGGAGGCTGTGGATGCCCCATCCCTGTAGGCATTCAAGGCCAGGCTGGATGTGGCTCTGGGCAGCCTGGGCTGCTGGTTGGTGACCTGCACACAGCAGGGGGTTGGAACTGGATGAGCATTGTGTTCCTTTGCAACCCAGGCCATTCTATGATTCAATGATTCTACGATTCTTAATCATCATTAGAGTTCAGAGTTATCATATGAATATCACTTATCATCTCAGAAATGGAACAGCTACTCTATATCTGTTGCATTTCCAACCTTAGGTTACCTACAAGTATCTCTACCTTACTCCACTACGGATTTTCTCTTGAAGCAGATAATGTATGAATCTGGTGTTCTGCTTGCTGAGTTGAAAAAGATGCAGGTGAAGAGAGAAAATAAAGATTTTTATGTCTTTTCTTAAGTGGAACTGTTCTAGGTGAAAATGCTCAGCGCACTACTTAGTGTTGCTAAAGAAGACAGAAAGAATTTACGGGCATGTCTTTGTGAATTACTAATTCGACCCAACAGATTTCATCCAGATATTGATAAAGCCATCTGCATCATTCTGTCTTGTTGCCCTTGCATCAGTGCTGGTTAGAAGAGTGAATAATAGGTCTTACAATGCACAGACTTGAAATTCCTTATTCTCTGGCATCATCTCTGTTGCTATTCATATCAGTGTCCACTTGTATGTGCTAAGCTACACGTTGAACAGGAACTCACAGTTCCTGTATCTCCTGTATCTCCTTCTAGCATGATATACCAGCTTAGACATTTATGATTTCATTTTGCTTTCCTTGCAGATTGTAAAATCCATGCAGGATGCTGCTGGAAATATATTTGTTTAAAGGCAAGAACTGGAGAATTCAAGAATTGAGATCCTGACTTTGAAGTTTAGAAGGGGCTCCTCTTCCAGGCCTTGCAAGGCTCTCAGAACAGACATCCACAATCTGTGATCCTTTCCTGTCTCTCCTCTCTGCCAACCAGATCTGTAACTTCACCATTTATAAATCAATGTCATATTTAATGAAACTCTGTTCAGTTACAGACTCTGTGTGTAATATATGGCTGGTTGTCCTATTTTGGTTTTGTTGCTGTGGGGATTAGAGAGGGCAGGAGAGCTGCACTACATCATGGCTCCTCGTGCCAAAAGGAAAACCAACGATTCCCATTTGATTTAATGTTGTGACCTCTGCCTACCCACTAATCAATCTATCTGAGGTGTGACATGATGGTCAAGTGCTGGAATGGGCTGCCCAGGGAGATGGTGGAGTCACTGCTCCTGGGGGTGTTTAGGAAATGTTTAAATGTTGTACTAAGGGACGTGGTTTAGTGGGGAAATATTGGTGGGAGGTGGATGGTTGGACTGGATGATCTTGGAGGTGTTTTCCAGCGTTGGTGATTCTGTGATTCCATGACATCCTGACCCCATGATGTCTCATACACTGGGAGATAAAGGAGTTAAACAATTCAGAGAAGCTAAACCCACAGAGAAGCTCTCTGGGTGGATCATGGTTTCACATGAGCCTTAGTGTTGGGGCAGTATTCAGTTCTTTCCAGGTTAATGGGAGGGAGGCATATAAAGCCAAAGAAATTATCTGCAGGAGATGGAACACCATCTCTTCTGTAGACAGAGAAGACACATGGATTGTGTTGATTATGTGGTAGGTGCCAGCCTGTAACTTTTGCTCACCCCACAGTTCTTTTGAGGTAAGCAGCACTGCTTTGGAGAAAGACTGCCCAAAATAACTTACCCTGGAGTTGCTGAACTGATGTAAACCCACCTCTTGGCTTACACCCCCTCCTCAGGAGAGCCATGCTTATAGTCATTATGGGCAAAGAAACAAGTAACGAGGAAAGAATGAAAGCTGCACCCCAAACCTATCATCCTGGTATTTGTGCAAATTATATAACAGTACTAAAGCTCCAAGTTTTTACCTTGCCTGTAAAAACAATATTCACACAGAAATCTCAGCAGGATGGTCTGTTCAGGTTGCAGTATTGGGATGGTGGCTTTTGGAAGATTATGATCTCTGCTAGCATGATGCCTTTGAGAACCTCTTGAAGATCTGGCACATGCAACTGAAAAAGAAGGCTAAAATATACGGATTGAGTGTGTTACAAAAAGGTCAGCGAGGATCCCCCATGTCTCTCCCCTGTACACACAGAGATCTCCCTCTTACCCGCTTTCCTGCTTTGTATTACTGTAAAAAAGATTAGTGCTGCTTGAGCCAACCAGTGAATGAGATAATGAACTCTCCAGATACTCTCTGGAATATCCAGTGTCTCAGACTGCCATTGCAACATGTGGTACCATAAGGAAGGTGTGTGTCTGTGGAAGGGAAAGTAGTAGAAGGCTTCCGTGCCAGGATGAGGCTGTCATGGGGAAGAGGATAAAGGCAGAAAGGAATAACATTAGGAAAGTGCTTGTTATTGAGACCCACCACATACTTCAGCCACCCGTGCAGTCCTGGGACATGCTTTCCTGCTAGTTGAGTTACACGGCTGTTCCCACTTACATGCACTGATTTAGTCCAGAGAACACTTCAGGAGAGAAAGTACTAAGGAAAGATTTGAAAAGAAAAGGGAAAGTGGAACTGTGATTTCATCTTTGGTAAATACCCATTATTTCCAAGACTGGATTATCCTTTTTATGAACAAAATAGTAGAGGAGACGATCAAAATCTGAGGATTACCAGTCTTCAGCTCCCCTTCTTCCCCACAAAAAATGTTCTGTAAGGCAATGTAGAAATGTGCAACATTAAAAGGTTGAGTTGATGATTAGAACAAGAGGAAGTATTTCACAGAATTACAGAACAAGAGTCACAGAATCAAAAAGTGGTTGAGATTGGAAGGGATCTATGGGGCTCATCCAGGGCTCACTTCTGCTCTAGCAAGGCCACCCAGAGCAGGGTGCCCTGACCCATGTCCAGGTGGCTTTTGAAGATCTCCAAGGAGGGAACCCTACAACATATCTGGGCAGCCTAGGCCAATTCTCAGTCACTTGCACATTGCAGAAGTGCTCTTTGATATTCTGAGTGAACCTATTTCTGTTTATGACCATTGCCTCTTGTCCTGGCACTGGGCACCACTGACAAGAGCCTGGCTCCATCCTCTGAACATATAAATACCTTCAGGTATTTATAAACATGGATGGGCTTCCTCTTTTCTAGGCTGAACAATCCCAGCTTTCTCCACCTCTTCTCATGTGCAATATGCTCAGTCTCAAAGGAATGCCAGCACTCCTCTGGTACAAGGACCCAAGTTTTCCTAACTGCTTCTGAACTCTTTTCTTAGGCCACACTGTTGTTTGCTCATTTATTGCTTGGCTGTTTTGCTGCTGTTGTAGTTTTTAGGTTTTTTGTTGCTGTTATTGTTTTTTTTTTCTTTACTGTCCCCAAAGAAGAACTCTCCCTAAAAGACAGACAATAAAACCCCCAAAGAAAAGCTGGACCCTTAAACATAGGGAAACATATGGTAAATCATAGCCTTTTTCAGTATGCATAATTCCCATTC
Organism: Tetrao urogallus; assembly: GCF_951394365.1. Lineage (NCBI taxonomy): Eukaryota > Metazoa > Chordata > Aves > Galliformes > Phasianidae > Tetrao > Tetrao urogallus. The sequence continues at coordinate 48,845,112 of NC_136820.1, read as the reverse complement.
CAGATGTCTATGCCATTTGGGGACACTGTGGCTATTTGGTGCTCTCTAGTGACTGTTCCAAAAAGGCATTTGCCACTTTTACTGCTGATTAGTTGCATTTCAGCTGAAAACAATGGAAAGTTCAGTACTTGTGACCAGCTCGAGTGAAGCTGGTCAAGCAGGTTCTGATATTAATACAATGACCTTTATTTTCATTTGTTTTGACTTTCTCACTTTAATTCTAAGTTCCAAGCTGCTTTTGCACAGCAAATAAGACAGGCGTACTATTAGTGTTTCTTCTATTCTCTCACAGGATAGCATGAAAATCCACCATGGTTTTATTTCCCAGAAAGTGTCATTTTCTTGCAGTTTGAAAGCAGCCAGGAGAATGTATGTGAAATGTCCTAGCATGAGAAGACCATGATAAGGCAGAGAATGTTTGAGCTTAAGGATCTGCTCATTGGAAATATGCTCAAAACTGCTCCAAATGCTGAAGGTGATCTGCTATGAGTACTGGTGGAGGGTCAGACCCACGAAGAGAGGGGCTAGAGTTTTTTGGAGATTATAATACTCTATTTCTACTGCAGTTGATGGAAATGCCAAGTTTGGAACACAACTAGAGGATGCTAGAACTACAGGATTTCACAAAAGCCATAGAATGGGTGAGCTCACTTTGTTTCTTTCTGTTTATTCTATCTTCCCCAGCTTTTTAGTTCTGCAGTAATTTCATCTAAATTTGACAAATGAGACCAAAGATCAGAAAGCTGTTTCATTAGCATAAGCTAAGAATGCAGTCCCATGAGAGATAAGAGAGGCCAAACAGAAGCACGGAATAGACTTTCCAGGGAGGTGGTTGGATCACCATCCCTGGATGTGTTTAAAAACCATTTGGATGTGGTGCTCAGGGACATGATTTAGCAGAGAGTTTTTAGAGTTAGGGTAGTATGGTTGGGTTGTAGTTGAACTTGATGTCCTTCGAGGTCTTTTCCAACCCGAGCAATTCTATGATTCTATGATTACAAACATCCTAATGATCAGGGAGGAACCTGTGCACAGAGGATCCAGGCAGTTGCTAACATGAAGGACTCCTCATTTCTGCTGTTTATGGAACAATCCCCCCAGTCACATCATCATCTTCTCCTAGCCCAAATCATAGAGAATTCACCAACAACCTGCACAACAACTTTGACTTTTCGCTGTCTTGCTGTTTCTCAACTTGTTTTATTTGAACACTGAGTAACCCATTAGTCTCATCCTGGGAAGAGTTCTCCAGGAATGAGTGAAGTTCTCCTGGTGGAGTTGACTTTGTGCAAAGGAAGTTATTTCATCTTTGCTCACAAGTTAAAAAGAATCTTTCCTCCTGGCCAACTTCTGTGAACCCCATGGTAGATAAAGCTCTGATGTGTCCCAAGGCTTGGGAGAATTTCTGAAGCCATGCTCTGAAGAAAAGCATTTTCCTGTACCTGTGAGGAGTTACAACTTTTCCTTCTAATAGCAATCCACTGTTCAAGAAAACAGTTTTAATCCAAAGTTAATTCCAGATCCATAAATCTCAGAAATCTGTCAAAATAGATTATAAATTCAAAAATAGGCCTTAACACAGGCACACTATATGATAGCATAAGCTTCATTTCTGCAGTAAAGCAGAGCCGAAATCTCTTCCCTGACATGCTATCCATGAAATCGGTGGGGGAGGGGGGTAGGGAGAAAAAGAAGAAGAGACCCACTATCTGTTTATGTCAGATATTGATTTTTGTTCAAACTGGCACCTGCCTTTAAGCTGAATCCACTCTTTTTCTTCCCATCCCCTGATTTTGGCCAGATGTTAATTGCTCTAATGTAAGGGAAGAAACAAAAATTCAGCACTGAAGATCTGGTCTGAGCCTTCTGCTTGGAAGATTTATTGGAGATACAGTCCTCAAATGTCTGAGCCTGGAAATATTCCTTCCTTTTTGGCCCCCTCTTTCTTTCCCATCACCCCCTCGCCCCCAGGCCACATATGCTTGTGTGTGCATAAAAGAGCTTCTCACACATCTGTCTTTATTATTGATAGACATGCTGGCATCTGATAGCATTTAGATTTATTGCTGCGTGAGACATGGGCTTTTTAAAGTGCTAATATTTTACCATCTTTCATGCTGAAAGAATGCCAACTTCTGAGAGGCCCAGTAGCCTTCAGGATAAACCTCTGGCTACTCACCTCTGCAGCCTGAGACGGCAGCTCCTTGGAGACCATCCTTCTTGCCTGAGCTGCCAAGAAATGAAATCTGGGGTCTCTCAATCTTTAAGCATCAGCAGTCTTCAGAGTGCACGGGAACTTTGCTTAGCCTGTGTGCTTTCTACCCCCTCCCTCTCTCTCTCTTTCTTTCCCCTTGTGATCCAGCTGTTTGTTTTAAATTTAAAAAGTTTAAAATGGGGTTAGACTCCCCCTCCACCCAGCTATTCTTCCTCCCTTCCATGTTCACAATGGCAAGTTGCTGTTGCTGGCTTAGAGCTGACTTGTCTCACCAAAAACAAAAACAAACAAAAAAAACACAACCTTCTAATAAAACTAGGAAGACACACATGGCTCCAGACCAAACTTTCCACTGGAGTATATCAGAATTATACCATTGAAATTAACATCTGTAAAGGCATTTGGCCATGTAGACAAGAGGCAAAACGGGCAGTTTGCAGCCATGGTATCTTTCTCTGCTCAGCTGTTCTGGAAGCATCATCAGCCTGGCCAGCTTCAATCTTTTTCAGCAAGATAATGAAGACTTTTATTCTCTTGCTTCTTGCTTTCCACATCCTCTAGCAGCTGTTTCCCTGCTTTGGAAAGCACCAGTACATGAGTGGATTTGCTAATGAATGCAAAATGCCAATTATTCTGGTGTCAGGACAGCAAAGGATGAGCAGGTTTTATTCCAAAGTCCTTCTAGTATATAAACTCATCTATCATAGCCAAATACAAAAGATGCCAGACAATAGGCATGGCTAAAGCAGGCTATTTTTTTTATGTATATATAAAAATACACACATACATATGTATACAGATTTTCTTAGGAATTCTGTTTCCTAGTTGCAATCCTGCACATCCACATCTGAAAGAAACAGTAGATTAATCTCAAATTACTTGCCAAGCAAAACTTGCCCGGAAGAATTGTGTTATATGTTACATTTTTGGAAACTGTGTCAATCTTCCAAAAAAAAAAACCAACAAAACCCAAGCAGTCAGTCCTACTGGACCCTGATCTGCCTGGTTTGTAAGCATGGCCTTACAAAGCAAGGCAGCACCAGAACAAGCAGAGTGCTCTGGAAATTTTGGGGTGGCTTGAAACATTTCTGCACGCTCAGTTTCTCATCCCAGAAAGTCTCCAAATGAGGCCAAACTTGTTGGTAGGGTCTGGAGCTAGGGATGGAAAGCTCAGAAGATTGGGCTTCCTCAGTTTATAACATTTCCTAGGTAGGGGATAAAAAAAGCCATATTGACAAAATGTTTTGCTATTTCCTGTCTTCCTTCTGACATCAAGCAGTTATCTGCATAGAGAGCCTAGTTAGCAAAGATTTTTATTGTTGTCAAGGAACAGAAGTGAAAGTCATACAATCACAGAACCATTAAGGTTGGAAAAGACCTCTAAGATCATCTAGTCCAAACATCAACCCATCAACCAATTTTAATTGGGAAAGTTCTTGGGTTTATGTCTGTCTGTTCATGTAGGGCAGTGGGTGCAGAGAAGGTGGTCATTTTAATTATTTGTATGAGTGATATTTAATTTTTTACTTTTTAGCTGTATTTTGGGAGATCATGTTAGGAAGCCACAGTCAGCTTTAATCCTATTTTCAATATGGTGAGAAGTGTGCTTTCTCCACAGCCCTGTACCTGCACAGCTGGCCATCATAAACAAAGTCTCAAGTGAATGCATTAATCTGTGATGCTGAGGAAAAGATCCAAAATTCTGCTTTCAGTATAAAAAAGCTATTTTTTTTTTTTTTTTTCCAGCTCAGGATGCTTCTCTGAGACTGACAGATCCTATCCATAAGATTGCATATTCCAATCCCACGTCTTCTGATTTTTGCATTCTCTTCTGTGTAGCTGCTACCAGTGCTGATGTGTGCTGCCATGGGAGATGGAGGTGTGGCTGGGACTCATGTAGCTGAGAAAGGAACTGAAGACAGGGGAATGTGTTTCTATGGTGAGCACGCTGAGACTCCAGCCATCCTGCTGCAGATTGGTGGTGGTGCACATCTGTGTGACTGGTGTAATCCTGACTTGCAGTTACCTACTCCTCTGTCCTTTTGCATGCACTGGGTTTTCTTACCAACACCCCAGAGGGATGCATCTAGAGTTAAGGATGGGTAAGGCTCCAGCTTCTTCATCTTGTCCAGCCTTAAAATAAGACACGCCCTTTATAACATACTTGGTGGCTTCTGATGATGGGTAGGAAGCTGTGAGGTTGGTTCAGTTCATATGGTGCTTCATGTAATATCTCAAAACATCACTTATAAACTTGGAAGAGTGAGCATGACTGCGCCACAAACCATCTTCAAAGCTGCAGTGTTGAGTAGGTCTATGGAGAAGCTCAGCTCTGAGCTGTGGTGGGAAGTGAGGGCTCATGCCATGCTTTAGTGTACTAAAGGCTTGCTGGGGATCTGAGACTGCACGAAATTAACAAACTTTCCTTAAATGCAAAGGCAGAAGAACGTATACTCAGAGATAACCACAAAGCCATTATGCTAGATTGGTCCCCATAACCATCCTTCCTGCTTACCTCACTCTCAGGAATCCAGAGTAATGAAGCCCAGACCCTGCTCTGAAGTTTCTGAGTTCTGTGGTCATCACTGCTTTCCTCTGGATGCATGCAGGGCTCAGGGTGCAGAGTGCCTCTTAATAAATTACCCCTTAATAAATCTGCCAATAAGAAAAATAACAAATACTCATCCAGCAAAAAATGCATACAGAAATTCAAACAGATGAATGGCAGGGCCTATGAATTAAATCCAGACAATACAAATGAAAATCTTAAGCTTGGAGGAAATGATAGATTTTTCAGTCAGTCACAATTTTTGCTTTGTCAGCTTTTCTGACCCGGAATTTTGTCATGGAATTACTCTATTGCTTTAGGCTCCAAAACAAAGCAAACAATTGTAGAGGAAAGAAAATCTCAAATGTCTTCCTGACCCACACTCTGCTTGGTAAATACAGGCAGTTTTGAGTTTGCAGCTTCAGCTGTGTGAGAAAGAGAGTGTCCCTGACTTAACTCATTGCTTTTCTGGGTCTCATCCAAAGCACGTGGAAGTTACAAGGTCTTTTCCTGCTGACCTTTGGGCCTTTGGAATTTACCTAGCATGTCCCCTCACTAAAAGTCATTTCACTTTAAAGGTGGCTGGGCTGCAGGTTTCAGCAGAGGCTGAAGGGGTTTGCAGGAGAAGGGGGCAGCCAAGGAGGTTCAGCATGGCAATATGCAGGAGACAAGGAGCAAAGCAGGGAGCTTTCAGGATGCTGGATAGAGGCAGTGGTCTGATGTTTAATTTCATATGGCTCTTTTGTGTGGGGAAGAGCTGGAAAAAAACAGGTAGTCACTCTTTTTCTAATAACAGCAACAAAGGCTTATGCTTAAAAAGATGCTAATGGGTGTCTCAGTTTATTTTACCTTCCCTTCCCCTTCAACCTAGGTAAAGCAGGCAGTTATCCACCCTTTAGATGCTGATGCTTTCCCTGTGCCTTCAACCGTTTCTTTATTCATCGAATGCTGTGATACTCTCTTGAGGAATGGCCTTTAATTTGCAGTTCTGTGTGGTCTGGTCTGGATCAGATAAGAGATCCCAGCAACCCATGGTTCAGATCTTGCCCTTACACATGGACTTTGTGTCAGCATATTTTTCAGCTCTTCATCAGCTACAGTTCTTGGTTCAAACCAAGTTGGTTAGTTACTTTGCACCAAACCACATGATTGAGGAAATCCTTAAATGGCCACACTATCCAGGAGGCAGATGGTTGTGGGTAGAGCTGGTGGTAGAAACTTACCCTTTCTGTTTGCATTTTTGCTAATTTAAAATATCAAAGGGAAATTTTTTTTCTCATTTTTGGTAATGCAAAAAACATTTCTACCAGTATTTGGAGTTGAGTGTGAAGCCTGAGAAATGCTTGGAGAGCCTCTTGGCCAGGGTTCCTGAATCTCTAGCATTGCAAAACTCTGTCTCACCTCCTAATTTGTTGTTTTAAAGATCTGACCCACAACTTCTTTAATCTCTTTCACAAGGACACAAGCCAACCACCAGGAAACAAAAAGGTTTTCTACAGACTTGTATAATGAATTCTGGAATGTGCTCTTCCATATTTTATATCTTTGTAGATTTCATTTTAATTTCTGTGTCTAGAGGAATGGTTTAATGAACAAGGAAATCATTTCTGGAATACGTTGGTTAGGTCTCTAGCAAGATTTCTTGTGTGGCACTTTTTAGGAGCCATGTAAGACGTAGAGCTATTTTGGAAGCAGTAACTTCATTTACGGCTGATCTTTAATAAATTTATCAAAAGCCAAGATGATGTCTTCAGATCTCATGACACGGTGAAACTGAGGCAGAGATCTCATGAGCATAAGCTCTCTTATGGCATTTTCTGGACCTCATACATCTGCTCAGGCTGGAAATTCTCTTCCTTCATCCTATCTTGGCAATTCTGCTACCTGTTCTGTCCAGAAAGATAAATAAATATCAATTTGTTGTTATTACATTATTTTTAAAAATAAACATTTTTCAAAATCTTAAGTACATTTCATTGAGGTTGGATGATGTTTTCCTTAAGAAGTCACATTGTCTAGGCTTTGGCTAGGATAACCAGGTATATGGATTTTCTACAGTAAAAATAAGATGCTCACCCTGAGATAAAGTTGCAAACACCAAGAAAAGCAAAGAGTTTCCTAATTAATCATCTAGGAGAGGTAGGCAGTTTGGGAGAAATGGCTCCTTGTCATTGTGTGAGGATGCAGCAGATACTTCAGTCACTTTAATTCAATAGAGAAATTTGTCTTAAAGAGATGTTTGACTCCTATTTCTTTCTTGCCCATTGCTTTGCATACACAGGGACATGAGGTTTATCATCTTGAGGAAGAAAAATTTATTATCTGCTGGATTTGAACTGAGTCGAAATTGAGCAAGATGAAGATAGCACAGCGACATATATTTAGGGAAGCAGAGTAGATCCATGCGCTCTTCCAATGGCACCATATAATTTGGTACCTCCATCCCAGCCAAAGAAATTTGCAGAGACATTTGCTGCCAGCAGCTCTGTAGAAACAGCTTTGTTGACAGCTCTTATAAGTTTAAGCCAGTGACTGCAGATGGCACACAAATGGGATAAAAACATGTAACTTACAGGGCCAAAACTTACAAAGGCATGTAGAGGTCTGAAAATTGTGTTGAAGTCAATTAAACTTATGTGAGATGAGTCTCAGCTAACATTAGATGTCTGAAGGCAAGATATGATAAGACATGCTCAGGGATATGATGTAGAGGTGGGTTGTTAGAATTAGGGTAGTATGGTTATGGTTGAGATTGGACTTGATGATCTTGAAGGTCTTCTCCAACCTGAGCAATTCTGTGATTCTGAGAAAGGCCATACTGCACAAGTAAATATAGACTGTATTTCTATAACGTGAGGAAAATTATGCCTTGGAGAAACAATTCATTTGAGCTGCTGCAAATACCTCTCTTGGAAAGTAATAATTAATTGCACTGAGTTCTCCATTGCATAGAGAGGACAATCTCAAGTACTGCAAGAGGACAATCTCAAGTACTGCCCAGGCTTTAGGATCTAATTTGAAAATTAAGTGAGATTCATCTTTCCCTAAACCTCTAAATGTCTTGTTTTTTGTTTGTTTGTTTGTTTGTTTGTTTCTAAACAGGCATCATAACTCACACATCAATTAATCACTGCCTCATTATCATCTGGGACCCATTTTCCATAAAGAATTATTGACCGTAATTTTTGTTGATTTCACTCTAGTTGCTAAAGTAATACTAAGGAGAAAAATGCTATCTGAAAGCGTCCCTAAGTATTGCATTTTGCATGTTGTCTGATAAGCAGGACATTTACCTTGGTGTGAGGCAGTACTGTGGAAAGGATGGGCACTTTTCTTCTTCCAGCACTGAATCACTTTTACCTCTTCAGAGAGGGAACACTGGCTCCAATCCTAGTGACACAAGTGAATTATCACCCATCGAGAAGCAGGTATGTGAACTCCAGTTGAAGTTCCCTCCAGAAAACATTTGACTCAGCAGCGTGAGGCTGGGAAGGGGGGAGCAGGATGGTGAGCTGTCAAGTCATCTGAAGCAGGTCTCATCACGCTTCAAGGCAAGCCAGAGAAACCATCAACCCCTCTAAATTGCAACTTTGCTCCAAGTCTGGGCTCCTGACCATGCTTGTAAACACAGACGTGCCACTTAATAATACGTAACTACCATGCTGACTTGAATGGCATGTTTACGAGAGCAAACTCAGCAAGTACAGGAAATAATAAAACCTTGTGCCAGCATTGTATTCTGGCTCTGACTCCATAAATGACCGCAGTGCCTGACAACATCAGCCTTGGCTGCATTTTAACGACCCAGCATGTATTGTTATGCGAACTATGGATTTCTCTCTAGGTTAAAAAAAAAGAAAAAAAAAAACAACACCTATATTTTCTTTCTGTTTCCCTCCCCCTCACAGTTCTTTTCTTTTTTTTTTTTTTTTTAAATTCCCTCCCTTCTTCTATCTGCAAATTCCCACAATTACAGAGCCAAGTCCAACAGCTGTTGTGGCTAACGCTGCTGAAAGCCCTGTGGTTAAGGGGCTGGACTTGGAGCAACTGGACTTGTTCGAATTCCAGCTATGCCACAGGTTTCCTGGGCAACCTTGAACACAGCATTTAACCTGTCTTTGTGACTGTAGAACAGGCTAAGGAAATCCAATCCTAAATTAACCTGAGATTTAGGAAGAGAGATGAAACTGTGTTTGCACTTGCATATCATTTTTAGAGTTTTGTGGGTTTTTGTTTTTTTGTGTGTGTGTGCGTGTGTGTGCACACATTTTTTTCTTATGAGTTAAGGTCTTTGGCCACCATTTCCTTTACAAAATCATAGAAATTTCAAGTTTTAAATATGCTGTTAAGTTTGTAACCCAGTCATGAAGATTAAGAGAACATAATTTTAGGAAGGAAATTCCACATACAAATGAAGAGATGCTTGTTTCCAACTCTCCTAATCCATCTGCCATTAACTCTCTCCAGTGGTTGATTATTGCCAAGGTTAGGGAGTATTCCATTGTGCTCTGAACAAAACAGAGTAACTCAAAGCCCCTACCACAAAACTTTTCAGAAAGAAAACCAAGCACAGCATTGGATCTTCTTATTCAAGATCCAATTACAACTAATGTAGTGTTACTCGTTTACACTAGATGAGAAGCTGGCCCAAGTATACAACCACTGGAAGCCAAAATAGCCACTCAGGTCCCAAAATAAAATTAACAGATAAGCAGTTACTTATTAAATCTGACCTCAAATTATTCACTTGATATGAAACTCGTCTTGCTCCTGCTTTTAAATGCTTATGTGGGACCTGTAATATTGGAGAGCATCCAAAGGAGTGCAGAAAAGATGGCAAAACATCTGGAGGGCAAGGGATGTGAGGAGAGCTGAGGGCCCTGGGTTTGCTGGGGCCAGAGCAGAGGAGGCTGAGGGCAGGGTTCATGCAGCTCTTCATGGTCCTACAGCTCCTCATGGCCCTACAGCCCATGCTGGCACTAAAGCTGCTCATGGCCCTACAGACCCTTCTGACCCTACAGCTCCTCATAGGCTGAGAAGAGGCAGCACTGATCTCTGTTCTCTGTTTACAGTGACAGAGCCCAAGGTAACATCATGGAGCTGTGTCGGGAGAATTGAATGGGGGTGAGGGAAATATTCTGCCCCAGAGGTGGTGGGCATGAAACAGACTGCCCAGGGCAATGGGTACAAGTCCTCACAGAGCATTTGGACACTGCTCTCAGACAGAGGGTTTGGATTTCTGGGTGGTGCTGTGTGGAGCTGGGGGTTGGACTCAATGATCCTTGGGGACCCTTCTAACTTGGGGATGTTATGTGGTTTGATGAACCTGTGATGATGAGCAACATTGATGAGGCTTAATGAATGGAGCCTGAAGAACTGGCAGCAGAATATAATTATCCTTGCTGGGACTGAGAGTCATTTAACTCAACATTTGGTATAATCAGAGGCACAACAGAATGTCTGGCATCTACAGAAGGATGGCAAATATGACATAGGATCTCTCTCATCCACAGATTCTTCTCTTCAGAGGCACAAAGCAAAATGTCTTCAGCCACGTCAAACAGCAGACTGAGAAAGTAAATCACAACCTTAAATTTCTGAAAAATAGAGTAAGACTATCTTCTGATTAGGGCTATAGTAAATTTAGGAGAAGGACATGCATGAAAACAAAAATATAAAGTGCTAACTCATTCCTTGATGAGAAAGCCTTTAGGTGCTTTATTCTGGCATGAAAATGAAATTTACATCTAGTGTGAATTTCAGAGGAGATGCCAACTAAGTGCTTCACGTGGCAGAGTTTATTTTGTTTATGCTGTTAGTTTTGAAAGAAAAAAAAAAAAAAGTACAAATAAATGCAGTGACCAAAAATAATGGGAAATTATATGGAAACAGACCGCAGATTCTCAAGAGACAGCTTACAATTAAATGGGACATGACAGAATTTAAAAAACAACACACAGAGCATGTAGAATAAACAACAAAAAACTGTCCCTCAGGTCTTACAGATTCTGAGGGGCCATAAATACAAGGTAATGATATTTAGGTAAGAGAGGGAGGTAATTCATTGGCTCCCACTACTATTAATTTTGAGGCTTAGTATTTTGTGACTGGCATAACATTGTGTTTGGATTCTTTTTCTTGTACAAAGAAAATTCAAAGTACAGAAGAAACATGCAGTTGTTCTTAGTGTGTAGGCTGTCTCTATGAAATCAGCATTTTCTCTTGTTTCTAAGGTGCTAAAACCCACAGATCTAATAAGGAATGAAATGGCTTTTGGAAAGTAGAAGGTCATCTTGTTTCTGACACAGCAGGGAAAAGATCCATTTGGAAACCACACCAAATAAATCCACATATGTGAATATCACCTTTCCTTACACTACAGTGAAGAGAATCTGAGTTACATATTGAAGAGTCCTTGTAATATAGGGGTGAATAATTGCCTTGGATGTACCTTATTGCCATCAGACACTTCGGAGATTTTATATTCACATTCCCCTACTATCAAAATATCTGGATCCCATTTTTGTCTTGCCCTCAAAACTTCCAATCATAAAATAAGCTCACTACTCTGCTGTTGTGAAATAATAAAGAAATATCTTGGCTGTTTTCTGAAGAAAACGTGTCTTCTGTCTGAAAGCAACGTTTATTGCAAAGAAGGAGGAAAGACAAAACGTTGGAAGAGGAATATCCGTGTTATGAGTGAGACCTCATGAAAGTCACAGGGTTGCCTAGAGCTGTGGTTAGATGCAAAGAGTGCAGAGAAAATGGGGTAAGGATTACTGAGTTGCAGTATGGCCTAAATCCTTCCATCTGTTGTAGGGCAGGCACTTTAGAGACTGCAGAAATCTGTGAGAGGTTTGTGAGAAGGTATGCAAAAATGCACAAGGAGACCCAAGTCAGAAACTGGAATTGCTACCATTACTCAATCAGACTGGAATATTTAAAATCAAATAACAGAATCCTCACAGCCTGTCTTCCATATATCCATGGAATTTGGAAATATGGGAATTAACGCCTCCCTCCTCCAATGAGTTGCACTGAAGAATGACACTCAGCATTAAAAGTCTGAAACCTGATGTGTTGACAGGAGTTGTGAGTATGTTGGAGGACAGGATAAAATTCAATAGGATCTTGAAAAACTGGAGAAACACAGAGGGAAAACTTGGATGCAATTCAATTACAAATCAAGTTCTACACAGCTCAGGATATTTTTCTTGCATCCAACTCTAGACAATTAAATACTAGCTGTCTTGATTTAGAAGTCAGCGAGGACTCTGTACAGTGGGTGGATGCTTTCAGATGATCACAGAATCACCAAGGTTGGAAAAGACCTTCCTTTCTCTGTCTTTAAAGGACCATCATGGTCTCGGTTGTTCGTAATTAAAACAGGACCAGCTTTGTCCTATAGACCTTGGGCAAGAATTACAGAACAATCTATATCTGTACAGCTGAACCCTCACCTTCCTGAAGGCAATAGGCTATGTTGCCTATAGGACTTATCTCTGTTTTTTAAAGTTCTTTAAGCCATGTTCTGTCTTGAAGTGTTCTAACAGGCAAAGCCCTATTAAACAACATGGATGATCATGTTCAAGCAATGCCCTGGTTAACTTAGTTCTCTAACACAGCCTAATGAGTTCTGACCACCAAAATACAGGCTGTAGCAGAGGGTGAAAAGCTAGGTCAGTGCTTATGGTTTTAGCTTGGTAGGTCAGGTCAAAATGACATTCAAAGGTGGTCCAAAATGGAGAAGCAGCTAAATAACTCATCACCACAGCTTTTTAGGTCCCTCTCAAAAGAACAAGGTCTGAGTTCCAGAACTTTTTCTATGAGCTATTTACACATCTTCTGTGAATTATTCTTGTGGAATATGAGAATCCTTCTATCCTTCTATGTTAATCAGCAACATGGACCTTTACTGGTGAAAATGAAATGATCTGAAGAAGAGAAAATAGTAAGCTCTGATGATACTGGCTTCCCTAAAACATTTCTGCTGGTACTGGAGGCACTGGAATAGAATCATAGAATCATAGAATCATAGAATCACTAAGGTTGGAAAAGACCTAAAAGATCACCCAGTCCAACCGTTCACCTATTCCCAATAGCTCCTACTAAACCATGTCCCTCAACGCAACATCCAGTCTTTCCTTGAACACCCCCAGGGTCGGTGATTCCACCACCTCCCTGGGCAGTCCATTCCAGTGCCTGACCACCCTTTCTGAAAAGTAATACTTCCTCATGTCCAGCCTGAATTTCCCCTGGCGTAGCTTGAAACCATTCCCCCTGGTCCTATCACTAATGACACGAGAGAAGAGGCCGACCCCCAGCTCACTACAACCTCCCTTCAGGAAGTTATAGAGAGCAATGAGGTCTCCCCTGAGCCTCCTCTTCTCCAGGCTGAACATTCCCAGCTCCTTCAGCCTCTCCTCATATGGCCTGTGCTCCAGACCCCTCACCAGCTTCGTTGCCCTTCTTTGAACACGCTCCAGGGCCTCAATATCTTTCTTGCAGTGAGGGGCCCAAAACTGGACACAGTACTCGAGGTGCGGCCTGACGAGTGCTGAATATAGGGGAACAATCACCTCTCTGCTCCTGCTTGCAACACTGTTTCTGATGCAAGCCAGGATGCCATTGGCCTTCTTGGCCACCTGGGCACACTGTCGGCTCATGTTCAGCCGAGCATCAATCAATACCCCCAGGTCCATTTCCTCTACGCAGTCCTCCAGCCACACCGCCCCAAGCCTGTAGCGTCGCCTGGGGTTGTTGTGGCCGAAGTGCAGGACCCGGCATTTGGCCTTGTTGAAACTCATCCCATTGGCTCCAGCCCAGCTCTCCAGCCTGTCCAGATCCCTCTGTAGGGCGTCGCTACCCCCAGGCAGATCCACGCTTCCAGCCAACTTGGTGTCATCTGCGAATTTACTGAGGGTGCACTCGATGCCCTCATCGAGGTCATCTATAAAGATATTGAAGAGGACAGGCCCCAGCACCGACCCCTGCGGAACACCACTCACGACCGGTCGCCAGCTGGATTTGACTCCATTCACCACCACTCTCTGCGCCCGGCCCTCCAGCCAGCTCCTTACCCAGCCAAGAGTGTACCCATCCAAGCCTCTGACTGCCAGCTTCTGCAGGAGAATGCTGTGGGAGACAGTGTCAAAGGCTTTGCTGAAGTCTAGGTAGACCACATCAACAGCCTTTCCTTCATCCACCAGATGGGTCACTAGATCATAGAAGGAGATCAGGTTGGTCAAACAGGACCTGCCCTTCATGAACCCATGCTGGCTAGGCCTGATCCCCCGGTCACCCTGCACATGCCGCATGATCTCCCTCAAGACGATCTGCTCCATAACCTTCCCTGGCACCGAGGTCAGGCTGACAGGCCTGTAGTTCCCCGGATCCTCCTTACGACCTTTCTTATAAATGGGAGTCACATTGGCAAGCCTCCAGTCATCTGGGACCTCACCAGTCAACAAGAAGCGCTGACAGATGATGGAAAGCGGCTCGGCTATCACCTCCACCAGTTCCCTCAGCACTCTCGGGTGGATCTCATCTGGCCCCATCGACTTGTGACAGTCCAGCTGGAGCAGTAGGTCTCTGACTGTTTCTTTCAGAATCGCAGGGGGGTTAGTGTGCTCCCCGGCCGAGATTACCAGGTCAGAGAGAGGGGTATCCTGAGGATAACTGGTCTGACTTTTAAAGACAGACGTAAAGAAGGCATTCAGAACCTCCGCCTTTTCCTTATCCTCAGTGGTCACATTCCCAGCCTCATCCAGCAAAGAGTGGATAGAAACAGAGGTTGTAGATGCTCCATTCCTGGAGGTTTTCAAGGCTAGGTTGGATGGGATCCTGGGCAGCCTGGTCTAGTAGATGACAACCCTGCCCATGGCAAGGGAGTTGGAATTAGATGATCTCTAAGGTTCCTTCCCACCTAAGACATTCCATAGTTTTATGATTCATAGGGTCATATCACCACACAGAAGAAACTGCAGTCACATTCCCCTTACATTTGGTAAGGTGTTAGAAGCTTAGCTTTAGACATATTTTCCTCTTAGCATTTCTGAAGCAAAGGTCCATAGCTATGGTTACCAAGCATAGGAAGTGTTTCTTTGTATCTCTGAACATGACACCAAAGTTTGAATTTTGTGAATCAATTTTGTACTGTAAAGCTCAGTGTTACGATGGCAAAATCCTTATTGATCTCAGCCAAACTACCCTGCCACCATCTCCAAAAGCATAAGCAAAGATTCGTGGACTTAAATATAAAGCCTTCTAAGGCATTGCCTAAAGGACTGGACCAGCTGAACCCTGTGGGAACAAAATATAAGCCTTTCATTACAAGGGGCAAATTTTATAGCTAAAACGTTTGTGCAGTATTCAAGAGGAAAATATGACATTGCTTTATTTGCCACAGACTTCTTGCATGACCCTTGCTAAACTTCTGTGCTCTGAAATTTGCTAGCATTTGTTTTCTCACATTTTTTTCATAGTTTTTACACTGAAGGCAGAATTTAACTTTCCTTGCTTATGCTGCCTAAGGATTAACTTTTTTTTTCTCCCAAGCAAACTATATAATCTATTCCTTCTACATGCAATAAAAACAAAGTATTTGCATCTTAAAATAGGCACTAGAGCAGTGAATCAGCTCCCTAAAAATACTGCAATTATAGATGCTGTTGGACATCTCACCCTCTTCCAGCTGCCACTGTAAAAGGGTCTGAGTGTTCTGTAGGTGTATGCGCTGTTCCCCAAACCCAGGAAGACAATGGAGGCATCCCAGATGGATGTAGGTACACATGGATGAAAATCTGAAACCAAAGTTCTGAAATCAAGTTCTTTACTATGAGAGTGGTGAGGTGCTGGAACAGCTGCCCAGAGAGGTTGTGGATGCCCCGTCCATCCCTGGAGGTGTTCAAGGCCAGGTTGGATGAGTGCTGGGCAGCCTGGTCTAGCATTAAATGGGGAGGTTGGTGGCCCTGCATGCAGCAGGGGGTTGGAGATTCATGATCCTTGAGGTCCCTTCCAACTCAAGCCATTCTGTGATTCTGTGAAACAAGCCTGTGTGGTGGATGAAATGAAATGCCCTCCAAAGGACTCCCTCTTCGTGGACCACTGAGGGTAACCTGAGAGATTACATGAAGCGAGGCAGCTATGTATGTATCTTGAAGAGAGATGACTCCTGTAATGCATTAGAGACAGGGAACATTTCCAATTATGTGTATGTGTAATACCAAAGACTGTATGGCTATCGCCTTCTTGGGATTTCCAAGAGCTACTGTATTTCACATAATAATAGCAGAAGCAACTCAGAAAAGAAAACTAATGCCAGTAGCGTCAGTTTGAATCGACTGAGCTTTTTAAGAGCACTTGCTGCCCAAATATCTGGTGCAGGAGAGATTTGTTGTTCACCGTCTGAAAAGTATTAACTTCTTTGCCTTGTAAAATACTTAATCCCATTTCATAATGACAAGCAAATCATTAAGTAGCAGAAGTGAAAATCCATACGGTTTGCGTTTAATAAAAGCCGTTTACTCTCTCCAGCTGAACTTTTTAAAAACATGGCATTTCCCAGAGAAAGAGAGGAAGGATTTTGAAAAGAAACAGATAATGTTAATAAAAAGCGTAATGCAAAATGCAGTCTCTAAGAGGCCAACTCTTTCTATCAGGTTTAATGTTTTCAGTAATTTGGCAACTTCTAACAAAATTTCTCTCAAGGAAACAATGCAATCAAAAAGTGACATAGTAAAGTGGCTATTATTGCAATATTTATTACTTAAATATTCTAACGTGACACCCTAAAACAGTTTACAGAGCAGAGTGTCAGAATACTATGCACCAGCAAAAGATTTGTTTGACCAGAACTTTTATTTCTTCCAGCTAGAATTTTATTGGATGGATTTTAATAGCTGAACATTTGGAAAAATGTCTTTAGAGGACGAGGTGGTTGGAACTGCTTAAATACTTTTATGCAAGCTGGGAAAGCTATTGCTTAAAGAGCAAAATTCAACACACAGCATATTTGGATAAATTATTTCCAGGCAAAAAAATGATAACCTGAGCTGGCATTCATGATAGTGGGTTTTGTGATATTGTCCCACAGGACATAATCCAATATTAATAGCCAAAGGGAAGAGATTTCCCACCCTTTCCCTTGGGAAACTCTCAGTCATCTGGTATTTGTGATTTGCAGGAAATATATCCTAATCATCAGCTTTATTTTTCCTTCTGTCATTTTTCATCTCCCCACACCTAGTCCTGCTTCAAGCAGTGTTGCTTTTACAGTGCCTCTCTAGTACATGTGAATACTGTTTTTTCTAAGCTTCATCTCTCATAAATGAAATTTGTATAAATACAAATAATACTTAATTTTTTTTCATCATTTCCATTCCTTCATGTGGCTTTTTTTTCTTTTTAAAGATATACTTAGAATTTATTTGCCATGAAAAAGATTTCAAAACACTTCTTGTGAAATATTCAAAACTATAAAAATAAAATAAAAAATCCAAGTAATATTAATATTCATGGATTCATAGAATGGCTTTATTTGGAAGGGAGCTCAAAGATCATCCATTTCCAACCCTTGTCCTGTAAGCTGGGTTGCCAACCACCAAATCACAGAATCATAGAATCACAGAATGGCCAGAGTTGGAAGGGACCTCAAGGATCATGAATCTCCAACCCCCTGCCACAGGCAAGGCCACCAACCTCCCCATTTCATACTAGATAGACCAGGCTGCCCAGAGCCCCATCCAACCTGGCCTTGAACACCTCCAGGGATGGACAGAGCATCCACAGCCTCTCTGGGCAGCTGTTCCAGCACCTCACCACTCTCATAGTAAAGAACTTCCCCCTGATATCCAACCTAAATCTCCCCTCCCTCAACTTCAAACCATTTCCCTTTGTCCTGCAGTTATCAACCCTTTCAAAGAGTTGATTCCCCTCCTGCTTGTAGGCTCTTTAGGTACTGAAAGGCTGCAATGAGGTCACCCCACAGCCTTCTCTTCTCCAGGCTGAACAAGCCCAGCTCCCTCAGCCTGTCCTCACGGGGGAGGTGCTCCAGTCCCCTGATCATCTTCTTGGCCTTCCTCTGGACCCTCTCCAACAGCTCCCTGTCTTTCTTGTACTGTGGGCTCCACACTTGGATGCAGTACTCCAGATGGGGCTTCACAAGAGCAGAGTAGAGGGGGACAATCACCTCCCTGTTCCTGCTGGCCACCCCTCTTTTGATGGAGCCCAAATCATAGATCAGACTGCCCAGGGCTACATCCAATCTGGCCTTGAACATCTCCAGAGATGCTGATGTCATGAGTTCTGGGATTCTGAACCAAGAGTTGTAACCACTGAGGTGTATCAGCCTTGCATTCTCTGCTTACTCAGAGCGTGCAAACATCAGGTTAGCTTGAATCTCTTCATTGTCCTGATTCTCCTGGGAGGGATCACTGAGGTCAGTAGGGTCATACATACAATTTATTCCTGACAATTATCTTGGGTCTAAAGAATGGATCATATGATCCTTAGAGATCTACTTCAGTCTTTGTTCTCATCATGGTGTGACTGATGTTGTAAATCTATGTGAATAATATTCTTCATTGCTGGAGTCATCTGACATGCTCTTCTTTCTATCTTCTTACATCTTATTAGTGTCATTAAATCCTTATTTCTTGGATGCTTCCATTTATGCAGTTACGTGTCTCCACCTACAGAAATTCAACTTTTTATTTTTGTTTGTTTGTTTTTGTTAGTTTTTTTTTTGTTGTTGTTTGTGTTCATGGAGGTTTTTTTTGTTTGTTTGTTTGTTGTTTTTTTATGCATCTGAACTACAAGTATTGCTGTGTTGTGGGATCATTTTTCCTTGGAGAGTACATTTGTGCAGCGTAACACAGCACTGGATAGAAAGAACTAAGCTAAGATAGAGGCAAATCAACTACCTGAGGTCCCAGGAGAGGTATAACTGGATTAACATGAGACTATTCAGAGCTAGCTGAAATATCTTGTTGCCACACCCTTTGGGATGGGCATGGGGAGAAAGCAAGGTCTGGATGACCTCTAAGAGATTTTCCTCGCTATCTTTGCCAGCTACACTTTCAATAAGGCATGACAATGTCTGGAGCTCCCCTAATCCTTTGGGAGTCTCACATGATGAAAACTCCTTGGAGTTTTGTGGGAATGGGAAAAAAAAGGCACAGGCCTATCTAGCCTTTTCAGAGAGACACAAAATGCCCTGGCTTGCAGTCAGAGCCTCTGGAAAGCCACAAGACTTTATTTAGCTGTGCCTATATTTGCAAAAGCCAAACTCCTGCCAATATGCAAATAGTCTATCCTGAAGCATCTCGAAGCATGGCCAAGGCATGTAGCTGATTGCATAAGCAGAGAATTTTTTATTGCCTATGCTTGTTTGTTTGTTTTACAAACTAATATAGAAAACCATCTTTGTATCACAAAAAGAATGAGCATAAATTCATCTCAGTTGACCAAAACACTCAAGCCAAGGGTCTGATCAACATCACCTCCATCAATAGTTAAACAGATGTTGATTGATAGCAGAACAACTGACATTGTAAATGCCCCTCCTGCCTCTTGCTATCTACCATTAATTGCATCATCATCCTAAATTAAGTGGGACTTTTCCTTTCAGTTGACGTTCAAATCCTTTCTGAAAGCTCTCCAAGCTCACAGCTTTTGAAAGCTCTTCAGCAGCTTCAGCTGCAAAGGTCTTTATTCAGTGATGGCTCCTCTTTGACAGCTGCTTTTTGAAATGCGTCCTACAGCAAGTTATGTAATTTATACAGCATTTACTCTTCTGATATTTCAGGGGATTAAAATGCAAATAAAAATATCCTAGAAAATATGGCTCAAGAGAATCTCAGGAAGCCATTCACTCTGTTTACTGAGAAGGGAACAGCTAAGTCAACACTGGCAATCAATAAATGCCCACAGATCTACTCCCCATAATCTGCTCCACTGTTTCATTATTTTTACTATTAAAAAATTCCATTAGCAAAAATTCCCCCCCCCCCGTTTCAAAATTGGCTCTCCCTGACTGAATTTTAAGGTCTCTTATCTTGTCCCTAACAGACAGGGAGTTTGGCTTGTTTTCTTTATATGCTACTGTCTCCAGATTAGAAAAATGGTGTCATGTTTCCCTTCTGTTTATTTTTCCCTGGATTTTTTTTTCTTTTTAACTGATTACTGGAAAGGAAAGATATCAATTCCAGAGAGAAAACACTTGCACTTTTCCTCCTACCAAGAAACCAGTCCTCAAATAACAAGCACTAAGTCAAAGGTCTCTCATCAAATCTGAAATTTCTTCAGCAAATGAAACTAACTTTTGCTGATCAGAAATTTTGTCCACAAAATCATCTTCACTAATGCCAGGCACGTACTTACCTTCATTTTCTTCCTGATTTAGTTTTAACATCACTCCCCTCTTTTTCTGGAGCTGATATTAAATGAATTCCCCACGGGCTACTTAAGTTAGCGCTTTCTCCACTTCTTAACATAACACAGTAATACTCCCAATCTTCAGTGTTCTTTAGGATTTAGCACCAGTCTGTCTTCAGCATTGCTTAAACAGTCACACAATCTGTAATGAAAAATATTAAAAAGCCATCATGTTTCTCTTGATGAATCGAAAGCGATTGCGTGTGGAATTCTAATTTTTTTCCACCAAAAAAAGGATGAATTTTCTTCACAAAGCTTGACAATTTTAAGCTGTTCTACAATCAGTTTAACAGAAATGTATAAAAATAAGATTGCACTGAGATGAATTAGAGAGGTAGAATTCATGTGCATGTTAAAAAAATATTTCTAATAATTTACTCCTACGTACAAAAAATTAGATTTTATCATTCTATCAGTTTTTTAAAATCAAATATACTGATGCACGAACTATGAAAAATCCTTTCTATCTCATAAAGTCTCTCGTATTATCCTAATTCACATATTTATGGCATCTCTTCTTTCTGTTCTGCTTTGTTAAAAACTTGCAGCTTTTGAAATCTTTTGCCTATGTTCACATACCTGTGCTGTTAGAAAACCTATTTTCTCGTTCTCCAGGGATATGTTGTCCATGTACCATATATCATATTTTCACTTATCCAAACAATTGTCTTGTCATTGCCCTTCTATCCTTGGATTTTTGCCTGACATTCCCATGCAGATGTGTTTGGCCTCCCTCCACTTGTTCTCACAAGCTGTGTTGGATCTTTCAGCTTCCTTATCCTATTTTCTCATTCCTCTCTGCATAATATTAGGAATGCGCTCACCCTAAAGTATAAATTTATCAAGTCTAGATAAAGGATGATCTCTGAAATTAAAAGGTTCTTTGGATCAAATGTACTCTACTCCTTATAGAGCATATTTATTAGGAGCATGGCCAACAAAATGCTTTAAACCTGAATAAGAACATACTGTTTTGCACAAAGGCCAAGCTAAGAATAGATTGAGTCTCGCTCAATCAAGAACAGTTAGACGGAATTTTTTTTTAATGCCTAGTATGGGGTAGGATTAGCTTCATCTAAACCCCAAAGTTCAGCTCATAAAGACAGCTGAACTTTGGGATTTGCATACAGGTGCCCTGAGGAATTTCATCTGGTGCTCCAATGGGCACAGTTCTCTCAAAAGTCCATTGTCGTGTTATCCATACGGATGTCTTAGACAAACTCAAGCTTTTCAACATCAATGCAGACCTATGTCTACCTGAGTTCAGCCTTAGTTTATATTAAAACTACAGGAAAATCATGTTTTTGATTCAGTAGCACAATGTTTGCTGGCTGGTGTCATCATAAATGCCAAAGATTTCTTGACTTGTTTTCAGATTCAGCTTCAGAAAGACACGGGTTTAATTGAAAAATACTTCACTGAGTCGTTCTGAGTTCTCCCATGATGTGAATGGTAATGTAGTCAAGAGAGATGTGCACCTTCAAGGTGCAGTCAATCTCATCTATACAAACATATCCTTTTGTTTGATAATTCATGTCCAAGGGATGCTTATTTCAAAGCTTACAGTGTTTTTCACAGAATTTCAGATCAAAGCTTATTAGAAACACTTTCTGCTATGGCCACCATATAAACAGCAAGTCATGAAGATACATAAAAATGAGTGCAATTGGTGCATTTGTTATGGTTCAGTTGTTTATGGACTGACCTCATTAAACTATGGAAATGGATGATGGTAAAAAATTTAACTTTTTAAAATTTTACTTCTTAATATTCTGCCCACTTTGGTACAATATTACTTTGCTTTTAAACGTTGAGCTACATAGAGTTAGGTTGCATTTCTTTTTCTGGTATCTCAGCAGCAGAGTGAACGAGAAGTGCAATTAATTTACACCATTCCTACACTTTGGGAGGTAATGTGAAGAAAATGCAGATGCCTCTTCTGGGCTGATACTAAGATGGTGAGTTTGCAGAAGTGTAGGGAAATCTGTGTCCTGGGAGAACTTGGGCCAGTGCTCTGAATGAATTTTGTTCCTGTTTTTCCTTTTTAAAGTAGAAACCAATATAAGGAATTATTATTAAACAATGAATTACATAAACCTTTAGCACATAGACTTGCATATATCTTTTCAGAACAGAACAACACATCAGTAGATTAGCTCTTGTTGAATTAAATTCACAATTCTGGAGACAAACAATATTCTGTCTGGAGTTTTCCCAGGCTTTTCACCTGAAACATACAGGTATTATTCTCAATATTGCAAATCAATGAGGCCTACATTACTACT
Source organism: Tetrao urogallus (assembly GCF_951394365.1). NCBI lineage: Eukaryota > Metazoa > Chordata > Aves > Galliformes > Phasianidae > Tetrao > Tetrao urogallus. The sequence goes on along the minus strand of NC_136820.1, from coordinate 48,822,629 downwards.
ACTACTACTACTACTACTACTACTACTACTACTACTACAACTACTACTACGACTACTATAAGCTGACCTGCTAAGCAGAACAATCTCTTAAATTTCTATCACTATTTGAAGGTTTCAAAAGCTTCTGCTGGTGAATATCACTTCTGCTAAGATTTATTTACTGATATTCCCACCTCTGCCACTCAAATGCCACCTGTGAACCTCAGAAATAGAACTGAGTATATAACAATCCACCAAGCTACCAACCCCTTACCCTTCCAGCTCCTTTTTTTTTAGAGTGTGTGAGATAAGTCTGCACATTCAGCTCTTACCTCTGAAGACATAAACAGATTAGGATGCTCTAATCAGATCTGATAAATGTTTCTGGATATGATAAATCTTCATATGAGAAGGGAGGCAAGAGACAAATGGATGAGGCCAGGCTCTTCTTGGCAGCGTGTAGCAACAGGACAAGGAGCAATGGCCTAAAACTTGGACAGAGAAATTCCATACTAACATGAGGAAGAACCTTTTTATGGTAAGGGTGATGGAGCACTGGAACAGGTTGCCCAGAGAAGCAATGTAGTTTCCTATGAAGATATTCAAAACCAGTCTGGACACCCACTTGTATGACCTATTGTAGGGTACCTGCTTTAGCAGGGGGATGAACTCAATGATCTTTTGAGGTCCCTTCCAACCCTTGCGATTCTGTGATTCTGTGTAATCTGATGCAAAAAGGACTGGGGCAGTATTTCCCATGTTTTTAGTTCCATTTCATGTGCCAGAGATCCTTGTCCAAGCTGGGCTTACACCTTAATTATGGGTCACTGTAGCCCACTTATCATTTCTAGTCATTGAGGAAAGAGGGGAAGAAACACAAGACTTAGTAGCAAGGGTTCAGATACCAGCAATTTCTTCATAATGAAGGATGGAGGAGTGGAGAGGGTGATGACATATCTTATTGCAGCTGGAGGAAAAGCTGAATATTATGGCAAAGTTTTGCATTGGAAGAACTCTGCAGGCCTCACAACATAGAAGTTTTATAATGTCATATATCTTCATTAACCATAAATACCGCAGGAAGAAGTCCACAAATACCACTTTTCTACTTTGGTCTAGCCATGTGGCTCCCTTGCCGAGTGTGGCTACCGTGCTCTGGCATAGAAACTAAAAGGTGGGGAAGTGCCATGGGTGTTCCTGGCAGCTGTGAGGAGGTGGCTGAAGGACTATGTTTTTACAGGGACTCATAAGGAACTTTAATGTGAGAGCTACTTCTCCCAGGAATGTAATGGGAATTTGTGGCAATCAAATGTGGCCTCAGGAGGGCCATTCAGATTTTAGTAGCTTTTGTGGAAAGATTAAAAACCCATCTAAAGACCGTCCCTCTTTTGCTTTTCAATTATCCCAATCCCCTGGGCTTCTTGGCCAGCATTTCAGGAAGGAATGCTGCAGTGTGAACAGGTGATGCCTTAGACTTTAGACTTTCACTACATCTCCCCCCTTCTCATTCTTCTCTTATCCTTATTCCCAATCACCTTTCCTCATTTCTAACATGCAAACATATAAACACGCACAGATTCTGATGTACATAGGACTTTCTGTCCTAATAAGACTACTTCTCTGCCTAGTTTAATATCCCAGAGGCAGACAATGGAGTGGTTTAAATATGGGTACAAATATGAAGTCCTCTATTCATAATGGGAGCAAAGGAGATGCTGATAAACATTTTGCTCTCCCCAGACTCTGTTTGTGACTGCTGTCAGACTTCTCTTTCCCCAAACCAAGCTGTTACATCGGATGCTGAAAGAAAACCAACAACTCCTTGCCAGATGCCAGCTCTTCATCTCACATTGTTGGCATCAATCCTTGCTCATTGCAGAGGGTGGAAGATTTGCTGTTGCTTCTTCACAAAATGGGGATGTTTTCACAGAATAACAGAATCATAGAATCATTCAGGTTGGAAAAGAACTCTAAGATCACCAAACCCAACTCCAACCCACTCCCTCAATGCCCAGTAACCATGTCCCTCAGTGCCACAGTTTCAGTAGTTTTTTGAACAGCTCCAGGGATGATAATCGCACCACCTCTGAGGGCAGCCTGTGCCACTGCCTGACTGCTCTTTATGAGAAAAAGTTCTTCCTAATTCCAACCTGAACTTCCCCTGGCAACAACATTTTGTTTAAAACCAAGCATATCATTGTTCTTAGAAGCTCTCCAGTAACAATTACTGGTTAGTGTGCGCTCTAAAAAACAGCTCAATTTGATGGAAGGTTGCTCTTGTTATTTCCCATGGTGGGCTAGTCTCTCATCAGTTTTCATAAGGTCAATCATTTGGTTAATTGAGGCTGGGAATCCTCCAAGGAAAAGTAGTGCCATGAAGGATGCAGTCCTAATAACTCTTGAGATTTGAGTCTTCTACCTGAGCCTGCAGGAAAGCAACTTTCTAGCAAAACTGTTCCGTTGAGATAAAAAAGTCAAATCCCTACATGATTGTGTATGTAAAAGGCTCACTGTGAATATTCCTATTGATCATTAAGTGATCTGATGGTAGAAACAGCATTCAGCCTCAGGTGTTGTGGTTGGACTTGATGGTCTTGTGTTTAGACTTGATGAACTTGAGGGCATTTTCCAACCTGAGCAATTCTATGATTCTATGTTTACATTCATATCAGACAAAGGACCCCTTATGACGTGTTTTACTGGGAACTTGGAAGGAAAAGCAAAGAAAGACCTCGGAATTTGTACAGAGTCTGCAGGAATAAGGTCCTCCTTATGATTGGGATATACAATGAAGCCAAGGGAAGAAGATTAAAGAAGGCATTTTATTTAGAGGTCTGACATGTGTTATGAGAACCTAAACTTGTTCCCCCTTGTTTGATGCTTTTTTCAATTTGAAAGTAAAAGTAAAATCCAACAAACGTTGCCTCTAAATGGCAAGTGGAACACAACTCTGGCTTACTTTCAACACCACTAAGAGGAGGGGAGGATAAGAAGAAAGCATACATTTTTTCTTAATTTATTTTAGCAGGCTGCCTACAATGTTATTTATATGCTGCTACACAGTGGGTTTGTCTCAGCTTACATTTCAGGAGTAGAGGAGCCAACTCCTTTTGTTGCAGTGAGCACTAGTCACTCCATCCATAGCTTTTTGGGAAGCTGGAAGGTCTATGTGAGTTCAGCAAGTTGGCTTTCAAGACATTCACTTCCATAGCTTCATAGCTAGAACCTTTTTTAAGCTGTCCATTCTCATGGTCTAACCCAGATTTCCAAGTGGAGTCCATTTGTCAGCTCCTAAAAAATATGTTTAAACACCAAAGGGTATAAATATGCCCCTTGCAGTCACTCCCCAAAGAGACAGATCTCCCACAGTGTCATATTTAACCCCAGTACAGGTATCATGGGGCTGTCTGTCCTGGACCATTCACCAATTTTAAGGTGAATAGAGTTCTATTGGCTATAGAGGGAGTTCATTGCATGAGGAAGTGCCTACATATGGAAACTTGATTTATGAATCTTTGTCTCTGAGCTGAGCTCTCTAAAATCACTCCCCTGTCCTTGGACAAAAATAATCTCTTTCAGCTTTATATGTGGACATAGTGGACACTTAAATCTGAATACATTAGCCCAGGCATTGAGCTAATGGGGGGGAGCATGATACATGGCAAAGTGGGATTTTAAGAGCTCAATTTAGTTACACACATACAGGCATCTTGAGCTAATTGAGATGTTAGAGGGCATCTATTACATCTGCAAAGGTCTGCCAGATGTGACATAATGACTACAGGATTCTTGTATCTTGCTGGAGCTGCAGCTGGAGGCAAAATAAAATAATTTCAGACTTCTCAGATTCCATTAGACACTTACACTTAGGCAGCTGAATTGGCCCCTTGATACCTTTAAGAGAAGAAGATGAACTGCTCCCTAAAGCCATGATTCATGATTCATAAACATTGGCATCTAGTACCATTTGAGACAGCCTTGGACTTTTAAGACATCTGTGAAGGGCTTGCAGATGTGACAGAGTGACATGCAGGAGATCTGGTCCCTTCAGGAGCAGAAACATAAGGCAGAGGATGGAGGTACCCAAACCCCCGTAGTTTTTTTGCACAAGAGAATCCTGCACTGAATGCCTACTTCTCTCCATTATGAAGAGAGCCCTGGGATAACAGCTCCAGCGAGAACCTCTGCATTTACTCAGGTGAATCTCACCTGTGATTTCTCCAGCTTCTTACATGGTCAGCTCTGCCTGCCATCCCATGGAACACTGCTGATCTCACACATTCCCTTTTCATACAACTATGGAATCATAGAATTGTTTGGAGGAAAGCAAAGGAACTTGAAGGCTTTATTTCTGTGTTGTGCATGGTTGTGACTGGATTCACGTCTAAAGTTGCCTCCTGCTATATGAGCTGTCTTTTTATTATTAATAATACTATTATTTTGCCTCTTGCTTGTTGTGATTGATTTAGAGCAGCCACGTTGGAAAGTAGAGGCTTTGCTGACCACAGAGGTTGTCTCAGTTTCATTTCAGCAAGCTTGTTATATTCTGTCCAATTCTGTCTGGAATGGATTCACTCATTTTCCCTCATTTGTCTCTTCTAAGGTGCTTTAGAAGCTCAGAAACAAGGTGAGGAGAAAAGAACAGAGACAGTTCTGATATTTTAATCTTAGCATGCATCTTCATCTGCTGTTTGCTTGTTTTCATCAGATGCCTCCACTGGGAAAAGAAAATTTCAAATGCCTATCAATTACATAACTATTTACATTACATTAGCTAGTTTTCTGTCTTCTACCCATAGCAAAACAGGCCAAAAATTCCAAAATGTGCCTTGTGCTCCAGCCTTGTAACAGAAACACCTGACACATGCATGCATACATGTGTATTCATTTCTTATATTGTATGATAGATCAGTAACTAAAAATAGAGAGTGGATTTTCAAATGGCTATAATTTAGGTAAATTAATCCAACCCTTGGAACATAATAGGCTGAACTAAGGTAGCAAACTGCTAATATGCTGGCTCCCATAGCCGGGGGTGAACCAAAATGACTGCTTACATCTCCCTTCCAGAACTGACAGATTGAATGACTGGATCATTCTTTATAGGCGAGGTACAGCCTTCAGGATAAATCCAAACCAAGGCTCAAAGCCCTGGTTGAGAATCTGTAATGGGAAGCCATATGCCCTATAGGACTTTTCTACACTGGCCACCAGGTGATTTGGTTTACAGAGTCCTCCATTACAGTCTACTTTGTTCTGAGCTATTCTAGTCCATGGTTTAAAAGATTAACTCAGGTTATGATGGTCTCTGTTTTAAGATATGGAGGTGTTCTACTGACACATAAATTTGTTAGCAAGGAAACCATTTAATGCATAGTGATGAAATTGCAGCTATTCCTGGTATAGAACTAATCCTAGAATCTGGAAAGAGCCCATCAGTGTATGTGAGCAGAGGAAGAAGAATATCCAGAACTGCAGTGTTTCCAGTCTTATAGCACTGGGGATGGCACTTGGTCTGAAATAATGTACCTACATTTAGATTCACAAATGTAGGAGTGCAAAGGTATCACTGGTGCATAACCTCCCACAGCAGTCAATAAAGCGACAGTCGATATTGTCAATAGGAAGCTTAATTCAGCTGCTCACAGGTAGAGAATGTTACATGAGAGAATATAGTATATTCAGGATACTCATATGTGGGCAGCACAAGGAAACAGGATTTATAGGAAATACTTCACCTCTTGGAGCAGCAGCTGTAGGCTAAATGGGACAGTGAAGGCCATTGTTAATGGCACTAGGCTCCAATATCAGGGTGATTCAGCTCACCTTGAAATGAATGCTTGAGGCTTGATGCAGGACCCTATGTATAGGATGCTAGTATATTTGAGAGGTCCTAGGGCAGTTGAGGTTTTTTTTATGGACAGACAAATATGACCACAGAACTTGTAGAAGGTGAATTCCACTCTGAAATGACACAGAGAAACCAAGTAAGATGTTCTAAAACTCATGGATGGCTGTGTAGCACTGAAAATGTATATTGAGGCAACTGAGTCATTCTCAAAAGGCCATTCACTGCATCTGTTTTAATTTAAACGATAATTCAGGCACATAACTTAGCAAGTGAATTGTTTTTCTCACTATTTTCAACATTAAACTTTTGGAATAAGCTCTAATTGGTTTAGGAAAAGGGAAGAGGACCCATAGACCTGTAAGCATATCTCTGCCTTGGAACCAGGTGTACTGGATCTCTAGTTGCTGCCATCTGATGTCACCCTGTGGACATTTCTCAGGGACAGATGAGGTAGCACATTTGCAAAGTGCAAGGATAGCAGGATGTATGCATCACCTACTTGGCTGAAGGCAGCTGGAGCTACAAAGGTGCATTTTGGCTTCCGACAGAGGCCGTGCCAATCAACAAAGCTGTGCAAGTGGTTTTGTTGGGTGTGAGCAATTGGACTTGTGTGTTGGGAGAATGTAGTAGATTATGTCTTCGCCCTACCCCACCCGGGCCATTGAATAGGCCATTTCAGAACTCCTTTGGCCTTTTCTTGTCTTGATTTAAGGTACAGGAGCTGTGAGAAGGGATTGTTCAGAGTTGCACAGTGGAACAGATTCATTGTGCCTTGCTCACAGATATGCAGCACTGCCCCGAGATGGAGTGATAAGGCTTGGGCCACGTAGCAGAACTTGAGTTTTCTGTTTTGATTGCATTATTGCAGTATATTCCACTTAATAGGTCCCCTAGTAAATGTCACCCTCCCTCACCTGGCAAGATTTCCTGGGAACAGGCTCAGTGTGAGTCATTTCATTGCCTTGAAACAATGAATAAACAGCACACCTAATCCACAGAAAGGGCATGTTAGAGGGGGATGGCTTAACAAGTTAAGTAGCAGATTTAAAACACGTAGACTCTTTGGAACCATAGAACTGAATTCAAACAGTGTCATTGGTTCTCTTTCACTCTTATTTTTCCCCCACGTTTTCATTCTCAGGGTAAACCAAAGGAATATCAGAATACTCTTTTGCACTGCAGTAGTTTGGGTTGTTCATCATTGCTTTGGGTGGGTACTGGAAAGCACCAGGCATATTTCATGCAAGTGGGAATTTACCCTATTGTCCTTGGACATAGTTTTCCTCCTTCTTATTGTTATGGCCAGGGCAGGCTGGATTTCAGCACCAGTTGATGTGACCTTTGCATGTGTAATTTGCTGAGTGCTTTGGGATCACAAGGGATGAAGAGCTCTGTTTAAATGCAAAGTTTTTATTATTAGCTCCTGTGAATAGACTTCGGGCAACAGGTGTGAATTGGTGCTTGCTTAGCTAAGACTTCCTGCTGTGCTTGCCTTGAACGTTGCTCCTGGCCTCCAAGCTCTGTCAGTGCTTCCACAGCTCACACTTTCCTTCACAAATACTTTTGTGCTTCCTACAATGGCTATTTTTAAAGGCATCACTGAAATGGAATACTGCCCTGAGGATTCCCCATATTCCCTGAGGATCAGTAGATGCAGAGAGGAAATCCTAGTTTGGGGGTTTTCAGCCCGGACTTTGCATATCTTCGATCCGTCTACCTGGAAGAGGTCTATCAATACAGCTATGAAGGTATTTATGATTCAATCCTCCCGTTAGTTCAATCTTCCATCATGCTGGAAATCCTGTGTGCCACCTTAAGCACCATTCCTCTTTCTTGCCCATTAATAACATTTTTCCTGTTCTTTGTTCATGGGAAGGAGAGGTTCTTCTGAGTCAAGCTCTTACTCTGTATGTGGTATGATGCCATTATGAACTGATTAATTATTAGTAGGTAATGAGACAGTTGTATCTCTGACAACTTTCAGTTAGTTCTCATGGCCCGTGAGAAAAGTTCTGATCCTAGGTCTTTTTTTTTTCTTTTTTTTTTTTTTCATACAAGTAGTTGGAAACCTCTATTAAAATTGCATTGCTCCCTTCTGCCCTCAGCTGCTGGTAATTACAGCATGATAGCATCAGTGTCGAATGACACAGACAGGCAGTCATTGGGAAACAATTCCAGGAACACTGACTGAGATGAACTGACCTGTGAGCAGTGGCAGCTTGTTCCCAGGGGTTGCCTCACAGAAGCCAAGCAATAAGAAAAAATGGAGTCTTGCAGGTTGAGCCAGTGAGAGCAAAAACCATTTGATGGAGACAAGCATTTTCCTCAGGGGCAACCAAACTTACTCTCAAGAATGGGCAAAGGGCTTTTCTGTCTACCTAAAGGTAGCACACAACGACAGAGCATGTCTTCACTAGCAGATCCAAGATCTTTATTGCTCATCCCAAAGCACTCTCTTGGTTTTCCTGAGGTATATGCTCTTACCTCTGCTCAGACACTCTCCTGCTTTGTTTTTATTTTTTTTCCTATCTGCCTTCATTTCTGTATTTATCCCAAATGGTTCAGCAGACAAATTGGAGAAAAAAGGTCAAAATCAAAGCAGTTAAAGCTGATGCAAGTAATTATGGACAGAGCACATATATTCATTCTTGCTCAAGTTTACATGCCCTCTACAATGAGAACAACTGAATATGATTAATCCAGAATACAAGCAGTAGGTGGTTGCTTCAGTAGGTGTCAGAGAGATATCAGCAATCAAATTCTTTGTACTGTGGTTCAACACAAATGGGAACATGGCATCGGTTAAAATAGATGTCCTAGTACTGGAAAACAGGGATGAGGGAATTATTTTGATTAGACAATCGTTCACTCTCCTGTGATTGTTTTCAGAACACAACTGGAAACTTTTCTAACTTCTGCTTCACAATATTAGCTTTGCTGCAGCACCACCCTGAGTACTTAACTATTTTAGGTCAAGTCACTGCCACAGAGAGAAATGGGGAATCAAAAGCAGGAAGCAAACACAACAGAAGAATAGGAAATCATCACTTTGAGCAAGAGAGTGAAGAACAGGAAATACACAAAAGAACTGATGAAAACAGAAGAGGTGGAACTACTTGAGCTCAAAAGCAGATCAGTAGACACAAACTGGTTGTTGCTGTAAAATGTTAGTAATTGTGACACAAAGGACATCCAGGGAACAGTGAAGTCCCAGATGTTAAATATTAATGAGATGGCATTAAAAGTTTAACTGTCAGTAAGATCACACTAAATAAACTGCTGTTAGACAGGGATGCCCTAACCTCAAAGATAGAGTACTTTCTGATCACTGACTGTGATCATCACGAAAACTACCCTGGATACATCTGTAAATATTTAAAAAAAACAAAAGAAAGACAGAGCTGCAACCAAATGTTCCAGCCCCCAAAGGTGTGCATGATAGGCTGAAATTCATAGATGTGTGATTTTTTTCTTAAGACAGTTCTTAACTGCAATTTGATTTTACGGTCTGTTGGCATTTGTTTCTCTGAAATTGTGAGTTCAGGTTGAGTTGTTCAGAAATTCTATTCTAAAAGTATGTTAAAGAAAAGAGCTTAAGTGCAGGTTTTGGTGTGCAAAGAGCTGTCTGTGTTTTTTTTTGACTATGCATTTCTGCTGGAAGGTTCAGAATTGTCACCTAGCCTTGAGCAGGGGTGATACTTCCAAGTATGATGAAGAAACATCTCTTTATGAGTTCATTCTATTTTGTTATAAAACAATTCTGATGAACTGGAGACTTGTTAGGATAAATCAATAGTTCTGAAACCACTTGATACCCTAAAAATAATTTTTTAAAAAAAGGTTTTCAGTGATAAAGATATATATCTTATTTATCCAGGTATATCCTGGAGTGCATCTTGCATAGAAGAGGCCTGATGGTGGGACCACGGTCAAGGAGCAAACCCAAGAATAGGTCTCAAATGCAATCTGAAATTCGTACAGAGAGTCAATTAATCATTTAATACACTCACTACATCTTGTCTTCCAGATGTGTATCATATAGACACAGTTTTAGAAATGCTGAAGACATGTTTCCCTTAGAGATACTTTTTTGTATGCCTCAATTGGAATTTTGGCTAGGAATCTCAGAATCTGGTTTACCAATTAATCTGCAAATATCTTCTTTTTGTCTTTGATTCTAAAACAAATACATGCTAAGTATTCCTAAATCCTTAATGTCACTATCAATAAACTAAACAACTCCACTGGAAAAGTAGCTTTTCCAAAAGGTAGATGGATCATCCAGGTCTACATTTAATTTCTTATGCTGAGTACTGTTGCCAAGGAGACAAAATTTGACAGCTGTTTAACTACAGCTTTCTGCAAGCATTACTCAGCTTAATGAAGAACCCAATTTTAAGAACACATCAGAGTTGTATGAACTGTACGAAGGTGATTGAGAAAAAAGCAAAGTGCTCATTCAGTCATAAGCTCTGTAATTCTTTGGAAATTTAATTTCTAACCTATGAACAAAATCTATTTTTTCGAGATCTTGGTAACTGCAGTAGCTGAAAAGGACATAGAGGAAAATTGCTCATTGTTTATTTAATGGATTCTTGAGAGATTCAGTTAGACCTTATCACTCTGCAACTCTCTGAAGGGAAGTAATGATGTAGGGGTCGGCCTCTGCTCCCATGTGAAGCGACAAGATGAGTGGTAGTGACCTTAAGTTGTGTCAGGGGAGGTTCTGATTGAATAAAAGGAAAAATTTCTTCTCAGAAAGAATGGTAATGTATTGACACAGGCTGCTCAGGGAGGTCACTGTTGGAGTCACTGTCCCTGGAGGTGTTCAAGAACCTGGAGGTGTTCAAGAAGATGTGGCACTGAGGGACATGGTCAGTGGGATGGCTTGGTGTTGGTCTTGGTGATCTTAGGGTCTTTTCCAATCTCAAGGATTCTATGATTGCAGGGCAGGTAGGGAGCCACAGGGAAGCCCAAGTAAGAAGAAAAGAGGCTGCTTTTTAGAATATTCACATTTCTTTCCTCAAAATCTGCCAGACCTCAGGGGCTTGATCCTACAATATATTCACCAATGGACAGACTCTTATGTTAATTTTGGTGCTTATTTTGTAGGATCTTCCTGCTGGAAGTTGTGCTGAGGCACAAGGAAGAGGGGGAAGTGGTATGGAGTAACTAGCATGGCTTCATCAAGACGGGTCCTGCCTGACCAACCTTGTGGCCTTTGATGATGGCGTAACTGCATCAGTAGAAAAGGGAAGAGCCACTGATGTCATCTATCTTTATTTCTGTAAGGCCTTTGAGATGATCCCCCATGACATCCTTCTCTCCAAATTGGAAAGATATGGATGTGATAGTTGGACTTTTTAGTGGATGAGGAACTGGTTGTGAGATTGTACCCACAGAGCAGTGTTCAATGGCTGAATGTCTGGATGGAGATCAGTGGTGTCTCTCAGGTGTTGGTACTGGGGCTGCTGCTCTTTAATGTCTTCATCAGTGACACTGACAGTGGGATTGAGGGCACCCTCAGCAAGTTTGCAGAGGTCACTAAGCTGTGGGGTGCAGTCAACACAACCCAAGGGATGGGATGTCATCAAGAGAGACCTAGACATGCTGAGGCTCTTCAGCCTGGAGAAGAGAAGGCTCTGGGGGTCCTGAGAGTGGCCTGTCAATATCTAAAGGGAATCTTCAAGAAAGAAGACAGAATTTTTAATAGGGTCTGTTGTGATAGAACAAGGGGAAATTCAGTTTCAAACTGAAGGAGAGAAGGTGAAGATTTCCTCTGTGTGTTTCCACCTTACAAGTCTACATCACTGGATCACAGAAAGCAGAAACTCATAGATATTTTATTTATATCTTTCATTTCCTGGTTTCTCCAGTGGTTTTGGTATCTGAATTTTAAAGATTTTACTTCCTAGTCCTTGCAGGGTTGTTTTAGAAAACAGGATTAAATTTATTTTTCTAGCCAAATTTTGAGAAGTTTCCTGATTCCTAATAATATCAGAATCATTCTTTTTCTCAGTCTTAACCTAAGAGGTAGAAATAAAATCAGAGACTACATACACTCCGTGTTTTTCCAACTTTACTGGCAGATGGATGGACTGCTTTCATAATTTTTTTTTTTTTTTAATCAGCTACAGTTGAGGTCGTACAATATGGTCTTCATAGATCAGTCCTTCTGACTGAGGGTCACGATGATAGAATCCATCTTATCTAACTGTAGCCTTATGAAAAATAGGCATCTAAAATCTGTTATTTCCAAAGGTTTGTGCTGCAGCCAGTGGAAAAAAAAAATAATAAAGTGCTTAAAGCACTTAAAGGGTAATTTGTTTGACCAACTTAAGTTACTTATTTTGGTATTAGGTGAAATGAACCCATTAGCTGAAGATGTCTGTATGTTACTCACCGTAAGAAGAGAACTAGCAGCAATGTTGATTATTCAAAGTAATAGAAACGTATCTCAACTACAGAAAAAATCTTATTTTCTCTGTATTTAGACTGCATTTAGAAGGATGTAGAAATCATCTGGAGCTACTGATACAGAATTTGGGTGCATGTTCTATAATCTATTAGTGAAGATCGTGCATGTGTCTCTTATATGGTTTGAACATTATTCATTAAGATGGGATTATGTGGGCAATGTGTCTTTTGCAAGATCTTTACACATCAGTAAATTCAGGAAAACTAGTGAGGTTTTCCAAAGAGTTCAGACCTGACCCAATGTGATTCCTAATGGAAAAAAATAAATTCTGTTAAATTGATGGAGACATGAAAAAGTTAGTGGTAAGGCCTGGATTTACGATACACACATAGGTATCTACTGCTGCATTTTACCTTTCTGTTTGGTGCTGCTCCAGATTGATGCTGGTGGCAGGTGAGGATTTTTTGAAATAAATTTTCTAACATGAGACAGAAATACAGTCAACTTTGGGTAGATATCCATATTTATATGTCCAACATGTAGATTTCTATAGGTGAGCTAGGGAACCGATTCCTTTGTTTGATTTAATTAATTTCTTCCATTTAATAAGTTTTAAAAGTAGACAGATGGGCTGGCCCCTCTGTATTTTTAGCAAGATGTAGTCTCCTGTAATTCCTGTCTCATATCTACCAGCCCCATGCAGATGTTGTGGATGTCTTAAAGTCATTTCAGCTGGCAGCCTCTGGTTAGATTGCTGACTCATATTTCTGTATTTGACCAGCTGAATAGCAATTTGGACCTCACTGGTTTTGCTTATGGTTATTTACTGATTTATAATGGGAGCCTATATAGGTACCGACACGTAGAGATCTTCATTTACATAGCTGTAAGCCAAAATCTTGCCCCGAGCAGATTTGAAAAACCCATCCTGCTCATGCACGCTCACCATCTACTTAAGATTTAGCCCTGACTATATTTCAAACTGAGCACACTGTGTAGGTGGACATGTGTTCCCAACTGAAGCTCAAAATATAACTACAAGTCATGACATCACATGTAGGAAACAGCTAACAGATGTCATGAATGTAACCAAACAACCTATGATACTAACATTAGACTTCCCAGAAAACTTTAAGGATCCATATATTTTAGCCCAGACAGGCCTTGGATTCTTTATTCTGACCTTGAGCATAACACAGGTTAGGAAAAAAATCATCTACTCCAGTCCAAAATGAGTTCCAAAAGCTGTTTGCTTAATTTTTCTTTTTATCTGCCAATTTTAAAAAATATATATATATTTTTTAAGAATATTATCTTTAGATGAAAGCATCAGGAAACCGATGCTTCAACTTTTGTCTTGGAAGAATATTAATGTAGCCAGTGACCCTAATTAAAACAAGAGGAAAACATGATAAGCTCATAGAAACACAGAATGAAAAATAATTTGCATTCAAAAAGACTTCTGGAAGTAATCTTGTCCAACACCTTTCTGAAAGTAGGTCCAATTAAATAAAGCTGAAGGTGTATTTTGTTTCCTATTTAAACTTCATGTCTGTGATATTGTTGTTCTTTTTCTTTTTTTCTTTCTTTCTCTTTTATTTTTTTTTTCTTCTAGTGGGGGTGTGTTTGTCTTGGAATTAAAGAGTTTTTTAGCACTCAGTCTTTTCTTTCCATGAAAGTAGTTCTATATTTTTATGAAGTCCTGGTGACTGGAAAGATGACTAAATAAGGTTGCTGGATAATTAGAAGAGTTGAGAAGTCTAAAAAATGCAAGTGGAAATAATGTGTTTTGGCCAATGTCATGAGCTGAATTGTTATTTTAATTTGGAACAAATAAAATATTGAATCATAAATGCCTTAGTCATGCACAAAAGACTTTAATCTTGCAGAACTGGAAGAAAAAAAAAAAGGAAAAATGTTATTTGAAATCAAGACAAAATGAATTATATTTTTGATAGGGAATTTATGTTTATGCATACTATCATTGATATTCCATACCAGTAACATTAGGAAAACATCATCTGTATATGGTGAATAATACATGTGTGTCCCTCAGTGTGTTGGTTTCAAATGATGGCCTATGGAAGCAGAATTTAGGCAATTTCTAAAACATCCCTCTGTGGTAAGGCTATTGAATTTAAGACATGACTACAGCATTTCGAAATCTCCACCTGTTAAGACAGAAAACATGTTTTGAGACACAGTGTTTGACTAGAAGGCAACTCTGTAGATGCTGAGCAAGGAATAAGAATTTTGGAGGCTTGGATTGGTTTGCTAAGGAGAGACATAAATGATATTTCAGACTTCCTAGGATATTCAAGGCATACACACAGGGTTGGAGACAATAGACAGGATATGTAGGAGAACCATCCTCTTCTGAGCAAGAAGTGTTGAGCAGTCGAGGCATCCTGTGACTTTCCAAATGTCACAAGACACCTATGTTTAGCAAACCAAACTGAGTCCTTTGTGATTTGCTCACGATGAGACAGGAAATCGTTGTCAAAATAAAGCTTGGACTGTGATTTCCTGAGGTTGCACCTGTTCATCCTAGCCATAAGAACATCCTTTTCTTTTAAGGAGCACATGACTTTTGAAGGGTGTCACGACATTGAAACAAGAACAGACAATGTGAAGTTCTTTGTTTGCGAAATGAGAAATTGAGAAGGAATAGAAGGGCATTTCTCAGCCCCTAAGCTATGTAATCTTGAAGTATCAACATTTTAGAAGGCAGTCAGGTCACTCTGAGACCAACTTCAGGTGCCTATTTCAGGATGTGATGATTTATTCACATACTCAGATACAGGGGCTTGTGCTGCTCATCTCTAAAATCAGATGACGGCCAGTTTGAGCTTCCTGTGTGGCTTGTAGGAGTGCACAGGCCAAAGATGGGGAATGTGCTCATCTGGTCTTCAGATCACTCCTATCTTAGCAGATACAGATGAACTAAGCCTAGATGTGTAATGACTACTGAGGGAGCTTGGATATATGTAACAAATGCAGATGCCCACATGTTAATATTTAGAGGCATTTACAATATCAAACTTGTTTTTCTCATTCAGTTAGATTTCCTTTTTCCTCGCTGTTGTGTTCTACTCATGTTGTAAATTTTAAAATCCAGAGAATTTGGAAAAAAAATAATATTGATAACTGATGTGTGCCTTGGGTAATAAACTCTGCTCCAATTCAATGTCCTATACTGCTAGTGTGGAAATTCAGAGGCAAAGCCCCACTGCCTTCACCAGTCAAAGGAACTGGGCTGTCTGGCTCCAACCCAATGAATCTTTTAAACCAATTGGATTTTTAATTGTTTCTTAAATATCATAACATGAGAGAGTTCCTGCACTGTTTGTAGACATAAATTTTATCCTCAGTATGTGAAATATATATGATATGAACTTTATATATGTAATTTGAACAGCAATTCTGTTTCAATACAATCAATATTTGTATACATCTCCCCTTATTTTTAGATGCTTAAATATATGATGCGGATGTTTAGAAGTAGATAACAAGTAGAAAAAGAGATGAAGACTAGCAGCCAACATCAAGCAGCTTTTCTTTTCTCCCCCACAAAAATAAACAGTGTGCATCACAATAAGAGATTCAACTTCAGCTGAAAGTTTTAGCATTAGAAAAGTCTTTGTATGTCAGGGATATTTTAAATGTTAGAAGAAAGAAGAAAACTCATGAAAATAGATTCAGTAAACACACGTGAAATGGAGTTTATTTTTGATTCTCTTAATATACAGGTTAAGAATTGGTCATCAAAATTATGACAAAAAGTAATAGCAGCCATTCACATTTGCCATTGTTGAAAGCCATTGTGAGATTTAATTCCTATAGAAACTAAGAAATATCACTTAATTTTAGAAAAAGTCAGGTTCATAGAGTTCAGACAATTTTTAATCCACTTGAGGATAAAAAAAAAAGTAACTTAAAAAGTATGATTATTTTTTCAAGCACTGATTGCCATTGCTGGAAATCTGGAGTTCTGGATTGAAATCAATTATAAAAATATATCAAAATTAGTTCTGACTATTGTTAAAATGGTCAAAATTGAAAAAGCAAGCAAACAAACAAACAAAACCATTTTGTTTTTGGGGAAGAAAAAAAGTATTTGATCTACCTGACTTATTTTTCCCAAAATACTTGTTTTTGAACAATGAAGGGCAAAGAAATGCAATCTCCAGCTTGCAAACTTTGAAGAAGTGACCAAAGCACTTCTGTCCCAACCTACTTGCTCTTCTGAAGCCTTATTTAGGAAAATCTGCCACGTATGTAGTTCTCTCAAATTGTTTTTTTAAAGTCTTCATGCATTTTGGGTGATTTTAATCTATGTTTATTAGAACAAGGATTCATTGCTAAGGACTCACTGTTAGTTCATTGTTAGCAGCAGCTTGTGGTGATACTATTAGCACTGAGAGCAATTATTCCTCCTCATTTAAGCTCTTCATGTGGGTGTTGAAACAAATGATGACCTCAGCACAGATGATGGATGGTGACTCATTAAGCTATGGCAACCCATTTCTCCACACACAAAGAGATGGCACCAGTGGGCTTTACTGGTAATGCTCCATCTGATGTCTACCAAGCAGCCTTTAAGAGGCTGAATGAAGCAGTCTCTAAGGTAGAGTCTTCTAACTCTACGAAAAGACAAGAAAGGATTTCATTTCAGTATTAGAAGGATGATCGTCTGTATTGGAAGACAATCGTGGGCTGCATGGAGAGATGAGCTTAAAGCATGTGGATTTTGATCTGGATCTGGATATTGACATGTTAGAGTAATACAATGGGCTTTAAGTTACAGCGTAGGAGTTAGATCCTGGTTCTTGTTGCTTCAGTAGGAGGATGAGCATAGCACTTACATCTATATATATTGTTTTTCTTAGGGGAAGGGCAGAGAAAGGTAATTCAGATTGTACCATCCTGTTCTTGAATGGAAATCTTAACTTATGGGCATGAGACAGACTATGCCACTTACCCTTAGGTTAGGAAATCAGCCTCTTGTTTGTTTTATTTACCACTATCAATGAACTCAATGAATCTGAGCTTAAAATGGGCTGGGGGCAGGCAGTTTGTGAGTAGCTCATAGCACTACATTCACCTTGTGGTCGGGTCATAGCTAGACAACTTCCCTATACAGGACTTTGGTTTTCAGCACAAACCTTAGAGATTAGGTTTTTTGCACTTTTATTTTTGTTTTCATTCACGTGAGGCTTCTGGGGTATCCATCTGAAATGCTTGAAACCCACTCAGCAGCAGCTGTTAACTTTTTCCAAGGGAATTCACATCCAGTCTCCCTACTGATTCAACTCTCTCACAGCTGGAGTGATTTATTTTTACTTTCACCCTCATGGAGAAGCAAATGAGATGTTTTTTTTTTTAATTTTTTTTTATTTCCTTTCTCTAAGAACTTCCCTCCTCCAGTTAGATTATGCCTGAGGGAGAGAGGATGAGGACAGAAAGTACTGCTCCATGAGAAGTCCTGGGAGATGTTGCAATTCAAAAACATCTCCTTGAGAGCTGGTTCCTCCTTGTTTCCTCTTATTTTGAGGAGTCTGGGGATTTCTTAGTAATGTGATGCTCATCTACAATAGCTGTAGTTCTCAGCACCCTGCATGCTAATATTTCTGCATTGATTAGGGAACTGCTGGGTAAATCCAAAGCTAAAGTCTGCCCATGTTGTTTGTACAGCATGGAAATGAGGGATATTTCTGCTGCCTGAAAACTTGCACTTCAGGGAGCAAGAACAATGTCCTAGGGGAAAAAAAATAAAAGGGAAAAAAAGTGTATATACTTTTTAACACTAGGTAAAAAATACACCTCTGTCTTGTGAAGGATCTCTTTGTCGTGTATGGTGCTGATCACATCAGGAGTTCCTGCTTTTTCCTTTATGCTCCCTACAGAGACATGACTTCCAGGTCACACTCTGGCTTGGTTTTATGACCTGAAATATGCAAGGGATGGACTGTTTTTTCTTTCCCTGCTGTACCCTGCATGGGTGGATAGAAATTTTAAACTGGTATCAAAATTTAATTGAATTACATATGGTAGAAGCTCTTGAAGGACTATAAGCCTGACTCATGAGAACGAGATAGACTACAAAACCAAGGAACTGGTCACCAACTGAGATACAGTAAGCTATTAAATATAAACATTTTAATTTCCAGAATAAATTTTGAAGATTAATAACATTACAATGCTTAATTAAAAAAAAAAAAAAAAAAAGACAAAGATAATTTCTCTCCAGTTAATGTGATTTGAAATCCTATATTCTTTCCTATGCCCATAATCCTTTGCAGGTATCTTCCGCATGGAAACCTGCTACACCTGCTTTGCCTTCAGGCTGACTGAGGCAGAAAGAAATTGACACAAGCAGACAGTAAATAGGCATAAATTGGCACAATACTTTCATCTCAGAGGAGATATAAAGTTTAGTGTTGCCTGAGGATCTACTTCAAAACACGAAGCTAACCTCTTGCCTTTTAAACTGGAACAAGCAAGTGTGAAAACGAATCAGTGAAGTCACACACCCCAAAATTGTATTTGGCTTTGTCTGAAGCGCTTATTGTGAGTTACGAGTCCATGTTTGCAGAAGAAACTCAATCCTCCTAATTGCAAGATATTCTGGGCCCGTTGTGTTTTTCCATGTCAAGCCCCCTTCAGCCGAGCAAATATAATAATAATACCAGTGTCACACATCATGAATTCACACTTCACAGACCAGTAGGTGAGGACTAAGCACGGCTGCATTGAAACAAAGGAGAGAGGCTGCAGTTCCACATCCATTCAAGACACTGTCTGTTCTCAGCTGTAGTTGAACTTAACCATATTGCTTAAACAGCTTTTGTGTCACTTTCTGGCAGAGAAGCTTCCAAAAAAAAAAAAAAAAAAAAAAAAAAAGGTTTAAAAAATGGGCAGAATGTTTATTTTGCCTCTATTGACCACCCAAAGTAAGCCTAATAAATCAAGTGATTAAATCATTCCTGAAATATTTCCCTAAAATAGATTTGCATGAACATATTGAAAGCTAGGGATCATGTTAATCATAGTAATCTATAATACTTCATGCTTGTGTATTGTGAGGGTGCCAAAACGCTTTCTGAACATTAATTAATTGAGTTTCACGTTACGCTGTGTGAGCATAGGGATTATCCTTGCTCTATTGCTGGAGGGTGATGGCCGAATGATTTGCTCAAGGCCACCTGACCCACAAGCCAATGCCAAGACAGGGAGCTGGACTGAGATAAGCTAAATGCAAGAATCCAGAAGCCTTTTTTCTGAAGGCAGGAGGACTCTTGCGTATTTGTCAGTGAGTGAGCCCAGTTTCAGAGGTCATTTGAATCAGGAATAATTCCTTCAACACCAGCAGAGCTGCCTTGTGGTAAGACAGCTTTTTTAGGATCCAAATATGTAGCATTACAAACAATTTACAACTATTTATGAGGCTGGATAGTGATAGGACAAGGGGGAATGGTTTTAAACTGAGAGGGGGTTTAGGTTAGATTTTAGGAGGAAGTTTTTCACTCAGAGGGTGGTGAGGCACTGGAACAGGTTGCCCAAGGAGGCTGTGGATGCCCCATCCCTGCAGACATTCAAGGCCAGGCTGGATGTGGCTCTGGGCAGCCTGGGCTGCTGGTTGGCGACCTGCACACAGTAGGGGGTTGGAACTGGATGAGCATTGTGGTCCTTTTCAACCCATGATTCAATACTTTGAAGGCAGCAATATGGCTATCAACAGACAAGGAAGGAAGATCTGGTGTTATGGGATAAAATAAGACATTTGAAGAATAGCATTGCTAGCTGCCCAACACTAACCCCTTGTCTTTGGGAGCATGTTAAATGTGACTTCTATGTCTTTAGTGATTAAGTTCTCTGTTGCAAGAATTGCTTAGACTGAGAAATGTTGCTTATAGGTATTTAAAATTTTGCACGTGATTTTTTGTCCAGGTCACAAAAAAAAATCAGCCCTGTGGTTGAGAGGTTGCTGTGATGTCCAGATAGATAAAATAAAAGGTTTCCACAGAGTTTCAAAATGCTAAAGAAAATCAGTAATCAGAGCGAGTATCAGTATTATGAACATGTATGTGCTTCTTAGGGGATGTTTTTTTTTCTTTCAGAACTTCTTCCTATCACAGCTGCTGTGCCTTGGTGCTGTGCCCTTGCACAACATCCTGAGATGGTGAGGACTGAGCTCAACATATGCCTTCCTCTGCAAGTGACTCATGTCGCTGCTACTTCCTAGACCTATATCCAGACAGGATGGCAACCATCCTTCTTGGTCTTTTCTCTGACATGATCACGTTCCCTATGTTTTATTTCCCTCTGAACACTCTCGTCACCATGCCATCATTTGTTTATTCCCCTCACTTTTGACAGTGGGAGGACAGGCACCAATTTATTTCTTTTTTTTTTTTTTCCTTTTTCTCCACCAAGGGCAGCTCCAGGAACATATCTACTAACAGCTGGCATTTGTCTTCCTCCCTGTTTTTCTCAGCTCTTAATCCTGGCCATGATGTCAGGCAGTAAAGGCATATGTGGGCAATTTGTACAACTCTGTACAAGTGCAGCCTCTAATTCAGGAAGTCTCTTTCCCTCCTGCCAGCACTGAGCCACTGGCATTCAGCAATTACGAACCCATGCCAGAAAAAAGGCCATGAAGCAGCAGAAGTTTCTAGTGCAGTGAACTCAGTCACCAACTCTGGGAAAATGAAACATTACCGGAATATCCGTCAGTACCCATGGACACTGTGAACACCACCAGTCAGGAAGACTTAATTGGTCTGGTGGATTTTTAAGCCCAGTTATCACACAAAGATTGTAGCATGGCAACAAGTCTGACCCGTCTTTCGATGGCAAATCTTCCCTTACCTTTCCCAAGTCCTTCTCGTGATGACTAGCTTGAACATCAGATTAAAAGAAGTTCTTTCATCAGTAACTAATCCTCCATATAGTTACTAAACCATCACTTCTTTGGGAAAAGTAAAACATCATTTTCAGTGCACATAGAAAAATAATCCCTATCACCTATTTTTTGATTCTTGTGTGTCCCCTTGAATACAGTTATCCTATACTTATACAGATCTGGTTCTGCGGATTGAATCTGTGTGAGTTGCACAAAAGAAAAGATGCACCATCCCTGGAAGTGTTCAAAGTCTTGGGGCTTTGGGCAACCTGGTCTTGGGGAAGTGCTCCTGTCCATGGCAGGGTTGTTCTTTCCAGCCCAAACTATTCTACAATTCTCAATAACGCAGGGATGGAAGGTCCCTATAGGTGTTTCTTGTTATTCAGTTAATTTAGAACAGCACTGCAACTCTATTCACAGACAGTACTACCTTCTCTCTCTTACTTCTCTCTGCACAGTTCTGCTTCATCCCTTATTAAGGCTCTAGAAATTGCTGCATGGACAGTGAGTTAGAGCAGGGAACTGATCCCAGTGACAGCTAAGCTTGTCAACAAAGAAGAATGTAATTTCCAGCGAAATGGATGTCCTTGTTCCCCATAGTAGATCTGGATGAGAAATAGTGTTAGCAGCAGGAATATTGCTAGAATGAGCACCCAGGAACATGCAAGGAGGTGCAGGACCAAGTTACTTTGAGGCAAGATTTCACTTGACATAAAATGATCAAAAACACCGAATCCCATGCAGTTAGAATGACAGTTTGCTCACTTCTACATCTCCTGTACAGCAAGGCACCTATACATATGCAAAACCCCTTCCCACTCCTCAACAATGCATGCCACATGCTGCTGTTCATCAGAGAACTGGTTCTTTAGGTAGGGGGATAAAATAAGTGGTGGAGAGGAAACGAAATAGAAAGAAGAGTTTTTGTGCCCCTCTACAGGTTTGGCAAAATCCTACATCTCAGAGTTTGCAATTCCAGCTCTTTGTTTTCTCCTCAGTACACCCAAAGTGAGATTCATCAGCCCAAATTTAGTGGAGCAATTTCAGGTTTTCTTTGTACACAGCTAGGAGAAAATGATGTTCCTCCAGAGCTGTAGAAAGCTGGATGTGTGAGGTATGGTAGAAGAACTGGGAAAAGCCTATTCAACAGAAAAACCTGGGAGGACTGGCAAATGTTTAAGCTTGAGACATCATGTTTCTGGTAAGTACCCATTTCACTTGCTCCTGCAGAGCAGCAGAAATGAGAAGTCAGATTTTTTTTTCTCATCTAATATTAGGCATCTACAGTATGGAAGTCTCCAGTTCTACTGATCTCATTTGATCCTCTTTGTAGATAAACAGAGAAATGGGTATTTTTATATAGAAATTTATCTGGCTTTTTTTAGAATTCTGTTGTAGCAGTGGGGTCTTTCAATCTGAGGACTCAACTGGTTGACAGAAGGAGCTTTGAGATTCTATCTCAGATGTTGATATCTGGATGTGGTTATGCAGTTTCTATTCTTGTCTTCCATTCATGTACTTTGACAGATGAAAAAATGACAGAAAGCCAGCCTGGACTCTTCTTCCTACACCTCTTGGTGCTCACTGCAAGAAGAGAGCTGTCCCAGAACTGCAGGGCTGCAACAGACCTCTGTGCCCTGCAGTGGGCATGTGGTATGTGTTGGGATTGTTATAAACTCAGCAAAGAAAGATTTCTTTAGCAACAGGATGTGGGCAACAGGAACATTCATAAGACACTCTAGAAGCAACTCAGAAGCTGCCATGCCAAATAGAAAACATCTGGCAGAAAAAAATAGTACAAGTCTCTTGCAAGTGACTGTGTTAGTCAGTGGCAGAGGTTTGGCATCATGTGGGGCATAATCAAGCCAACAGTCATAAACAGTTTTGGATTATGCCATGCATATGTCACAGATGCCACTTTGGGATTATTACTTACTCTTAAATTGCTGTTGCCAAATGAATATGAATTCCTTCTGACAGCAAGACTTCTAATTCTCTCCTTAGAAGAACTATGGAGAAAAAATGAGGCTAAAAAGGGACATATTTCCCCTTGATAATGAACCTGGAAGTTCCTTTTCCTCGCTTCCTATTTTCTGTCCATGGTACCTTTGGTTGCATTTATCCAGTTGACTGGGCACCTCATTTGCCCTTACATCATCCCCCTGAGGAGCATTGTTATCTCATGTTTGGTTCTTCCTTTAAATTTAGTGCTGATACCTCTCAGAAAGGAAGGAGTTACCCCCTGGAGATCTCTGCATCTCTATGCTGAAGGTACCTAAATCACAAATAACAAACATTGAATCTTTGCACTGCTATACTGAAAAGAGATAATTTCCCCACTGAGTATTTGAGTCTGCTTTGCAGATCTGCTCCAGAGAAATGAAGACTTTAGCATGTAGAGGTGAAATGGTTAAACCTGACTGCCTGGGAACAGACTACCAACTTCTGCATATAAACACAGACATCTCACACCTACACTGGTCGAAAATGCAGATGTTGCTTAGGATTTAGGGATGCTCAGCTCCCACTCATCTCATAAACCTTCACACGCACTGTGGCATGGTGAGACCTTGCATGTCGACGTAGCAAGGGAGATGCCTCTGTGGTGTGTGCTCTGGGGCTCATTTTCAATGGGACTGTTCACCAAAATGAAAAGTTTCACCTGCAGAGTAGGGATCAGCAGATGTTTCCAGAGTTTCAATAGTAAATGTTCTTCATAAGTGCTGGCCATAGAAGTCAGTTACACGGCAGTCACTTGTGTAAGAGAAGGACAAAATGAGAGGTTATTGTTGCAGTTTTTGTTTGTTTGGAGGAGGGGGAAGGCATTAACTGTTTTCCTGGGACAGGCAATGAGTTACTTTAATTCATGGTTCATCATAAACTTTGTGAGAAGAACATGCATGAGAAGAGAAAGGAGAAATATGTTTTTTCCAGGCACAGCCTTATGGGAAGAAGAAGAAATTATTTCTTTCCTGAAAACACCTGAGCTGGCTAAATTGGGAAAAACTTCTGGAGAACAGGGAGCAAACAAGAAGGGAGAGAGGCAGCTGGCATGGAGCCTGGGGCACAAGGAGACTCCAGGACATTTCCTGAGGGGAGCTGGAGGCTTGCCTCTGGCACAGAGCAGAGCCACAATGAGGCCTCAGAAGTGACGGGAAAAAAGGGACTTTCTTTGGGATTCAGAGGGGATGGAGTTCATGCAGGAAGTGACAGGAGATGGTGGGAAAGCAAGACAGAGGCAAAAGACCGCCCACAAGTCTCACTGTGTCTTTGAAAGGCACAGCGGGGAGGACTTGTTTGCAAATCTTTTCATTTAACATCTCACACCATCTCAATTTCACTGTTCAGTGGGTTACATTGAGGTTGGATCTCATGTCTTTTTACTTGTTCTTTTCAAAAAAGGCATGATCTGATCTGTCTCCAGGCTTTGTCTATCCTGAGGGTACATCACAGTGCTCATAACCCAGGACACAAGGCACTTGCCAGGGAGTGAGAGATCTTCCTGCTGTCCCTCCCTGTCCTTCTACCCTACGTGCTTTCCTCCTGGCTTTGTGGAAGAACTTCAATGTATTTTTTCTATAAAATGTCATAAGGGGATGAAGGATGATATGAAACCTGCTGAGGCACTCCCTTAAAGATGTACTATTGGAGTGAAGTCAGGGAGAGAAGAGGTAACACGGCACAGGCTGCCCAGGGAGGTGGTGGAGTCACCATCTCAGGAGATGTTCAAGAACCATGGAGATGTGGCACTGGGGGACATGGTCAGTGGGCATGGTGGGGATGGGTTAGTGGGTAGACTAGATGATCACAGTAGTTTTTTTTCTAATCTTAATGATTCTGTGATTCTATGTGTCTATTGCACACCAATTAGATAACTACCCCAACTATCAGAATCTAGCTCTAAAATCTTTGAATGTATGACTTCCAGGACATCATCCTCTTCCTGTTCATCATATTCCAGTTGTGTTTGTAGACCACTGTCTCCAGTATTTTCAACAAAGGACCTGAAGAAATTCAAGGCCCAGTTCTTTTTGCAGCAGCAGGTAATATCCACACTGCATGCATGTTCAGTAGACCTCTGTAGTCGTGCATAAACAGAATACAACTGGTTACATGCTGAACAGAAACATCCCTGTTTATGCCATGGATGTCACTCCTGGTAGATATCTCTTCTAGGGACTCTCCTTTTCATAGGTGGTAACCCAAGTGTTTGGCAAAAATGGTAGGTGTCCTTTGTGTGGTTTCTGTAGGGTCCCTTCCCCTTACAGAATGTTTCAGTTGTACTATGGGTCTAGGTTGGCCATACAAGTCAGGGCATATCTCTCTTTTCTTTAGCCACTAAACAAATCCATCAGATGGCCTGCTGACTCTGGTTTTCCAAGCTTTCTGAGTCAGGGAAAAGACCACCAACAATTTGCAGCAAATAATGGGGGTGTACGTTTGAGAAAAGGACTATTTTGCAGCAGCACATAAGCTCTTAATGTCCTTGGGAAAAGCCAACATAAAGCATTTTTATTGCAATAATAAAACTTGAAACTTGCATGTGGTGTAGGAGGAAGTAGAAAATAAGAGTCTGTGGCAAGTGCTCCTATGAAACTGCTACACAAGCTACAAAGCAAAGAGTTATCAGAAGTAGGAGGCATACATCCCAAAAGTGGCTGCTTGGGAATAACCACTGAGGAGTTCTTAGGAATCCAGTAGATTCACTTAAAACCACATCATTGTTTTTAGGGAACATGCTGTGTTCTCAACAATCTTCTTTAATAAGAGGGTAAAAGGAAACATTTGGGGAAAAAAAAAAAACAAAAAACACAACAAAACATATTCATTGAGGCAGAAACCTCAACAAAATGTTTTGGAAAAATATTTTGTCATGTCGAAACTTCTCATTTATTCTATCTGTTTAATCTTTTTATATTAATTTACATTGTCTCATGTTGCCTCGGGTGTCCTGCACAAATGTCTTGCTACTGCAAATGAGTGTTGTAATATGGCCATGTAATTTTTAGAGCAGCAAAATAATTTTGTTTTACATTTAGATTAATTATGGACAGCTGCTGCTTAGTACAAACATGAACATCTTTTTTTCATTTCTCCTAGATAATTTTCTCCTGTTCATCTTTTGTTAGCTAAGTTCCCTGAAAACCTGAAAAAAGAATATCATTCTTCAGCTTGACTTCAGGCTATGTGGATGGGAGAGATGTGTAAGGAAGAGTGGCTGCTTGTGGTACATTATTGAGAAGCTTATTTGTGCAGTGAAGTCACCATGAGTGAACAGATACGAGGGTGCAGAAGGGAAAATAATGAATTTTACTTAGGGGATTAAGAGTATTATCAGAGTTCTCTTGGCTAAGATATGATGTGTCTTTGTTCTGACAATGGTAAGTGCTAAAGCAGCTACACTCCTCCTGGACATGAACTAGCCCAATGAGATTAGGCTTGGGATGCTACACAAAGCCTTGAATATTGCCATAAAAATATGCTACGTATTGGCTGTGTAATGATGTGTAAGGAAAAATGTTCGGAACTCTCTATGGACCCAACTGACTCTGTGTAATCAGAGCAGAGGAGGAACACTGAATGTCCTAAATTCACCCACATGACCTACACAAGACTGCCAGATCACATGAAGGCATATCTAATTCAGAATTACTACCGTCTCCCAATCCTTTTTGTAACCCATGACTCCCCTTTCGGGACATGCATTGGAGTCAAGCTAGATTACAATGCTATCCATGTTTTGACGTCCTAAATATTGGGGCCACCAGTAGAAATTTATTTCCATCCTAGTGACAGTAACTCTGTAATAGCCTGACTGCTTGCAAGTCTTGCAAGAAAAGGCATGAGTCAGAATTTTTTTTTTGGTTCAGCTTCTTTTATTTTTTTCCCCAGGACTGCATTTTATAAGCTGGCAAGAGCTCACATTGACATAAATATTGAGCAATTCTTCCCATCTTGATGAGGACTTTTGGAACGGCAGGATTCATGAGCTATTTCAGCTGAGGATAATGTAGCTTGCTCTTAAGGCCCCCTTGTTAAAAATAAGCTGCCTTCCATGTGGTTCTCCTACACTGGGAAACCAAATCCTTTTGTCAGTCAGCTGGAAATCTGCTCAGCCACCTGAGATTCATTGTGGATGAGAGTGTTTACAAGGCTCAGTGTAAGTATCCCCACTCAAATGTCAGGGGGCCCTGTTAAGTCAACAGGAGCTTTTCCCATTGAGTCCAGTGTCCTTTGAATTAGCCTGAGGTGGTGGATGTTTCAGTAGGTTGTTGTGTGGGATCCTGATTTTGTAGTTAAGGCACCAGTGTGGGTACAGGAGAGCTGTGCTGAGTCCCTTACCTGTACAATTGAGGCAGAAGAAGGGAGAGACAGACATCTGATTTCCATCATTTTGTCAGTTCTCCAGCAATTCCATAAAGTAGTAGATTAAAAAAAAAAAAAAAAAAAAAAAAAAGGATTTATTACAAAAATGATGACTCAGAAAGCAGAATAACATATGTTATGTTTAATTCAGAATAATTCATCATTTTTACATTGTACGTTTTCTTTCTGCTTTCTCAAGTGAGCAAACTTTCTGTGGGTACATCGTGTCTGTGTTTCCTCCCATCTTAAAATTCAATCTCAAGCAGCTTAATAAAAGGTCAGAAGGCCCTAAAAACTACAGGGAATTGGTATTTTGCCATTCAAAACTGTTTTATCAATTAAAACGTGAATGCATATTTTGAATTCACTGCATTTTGAAAGATTCAGATGTGCTATGTCTCTCTAACTGACACATTTGAATCTCTTGAAATGTGAAATGCTGTCTCCTGATGGTATTTAAAAAAACATTTATGCATCATTTAATGAAATCCAGGATGGTTTTCTGAGCACTGGAAGTAAGGAAATCCGCTTTCCTACAGCTTTACGTCTGCTGGAAATGTGACTTTGCTGTCTCAGCTTTGGCTGAGGATTTTCTTGGGGTTGGGGCATTTTGCACTGACTCCCCTGCATCTGCTCTGGTATGTAAAATTTAAAGCTGTTTCTTACTGAGTATTTGTGCTCTGTCTGACACAATGGGCTCACGACCTCTCCTCAGCTCTTTGGATGTTGTGCTGACATGCACTGAGCATGTGATGTCCTTGAGTCTCCTGCTTTTGTTGTTGTTCACATGTTTATAAAGCAGGCTGCCTGCAAATCTAAATTTAGAAAGAAAAACATACGTGCTCTGGCAAAACTGAGCAAATGTCATTGTGATGGGAGGACCCCAGGGGCTCAGGCCGTAAACCATTTCAGAGTTCAGGAGTTTAGTCCTACAAATGTACACACAGTTTACTATGCAATAAAAGTGAGAAAAACTAATAGGCAACGCTTCCACTTCGGTGTCTGTAGTGGCAACAGAACCACCTTCCCATTGCTTCTGTCTGAACTGTTCTTTGTTCCAAGCAGAGAACAGCCTGCCCGTAGCTCCTTCTAGGCTTGGATAGAGCAAGGCAGCTTCTCTCAACCCTCCAGGTCTTGTTTGCTATCTCCATCCCCTGGTGCATGCCAGGGAAGAACATTTTGATACCTTATATACTGTGGTGTAAAGGAAATGGAATCACATTTGGAATTGAAGGAGAATAAGAGCAAAGAACATTAATTGAAACTTTAGTTAGATTTGGGGGGAGGGGGGAGGGAGGGAATACTCGTGCTGTGAGAGCAGTGAGAAAGAAAGTGCAGGAGAATTCATATTAACATGCATTTAGAGTATAAGGTTCACGTTTCATGACAACTTAAGTAATACCTATGATTCTCCTGTTATACATTGCTTGGAATATCCAGGCTGACTTCCAGATGGTTTCTCCAGTGGTTCCTCTGTCCCTTTCTGTGACTTCCACTTCCATTTCCTAAACACCATCAAATATCTCCAACTGAACCTAGCACTATATTTGAAGTATTCAAATGTCTTTCCATCTCACTGCTCTCACAGCACGAGTATTCCCTCCCTCCCCCCCCCCCCCAAATCTAACTAAAGTTTCAATTAATGTTCTTTACTCTTATTCTCCTTCAATTCCAAACGTGATTCTATTTCCTTTACACCAAAGTATATAAAGTATTAAAAAGCATACAAATATGTTGGTGTCTCGCTCCAATTTATAGGAGGGAGATGAGGTTCTTTAATATCTGTATACCCGGTGTGAGATTAAGAAACAACGGTTCATATGTTGTTGCATCCAGTTTATTACTAAGACCTAATCAGGGAGATGGGGAAGGGAAGGAGGGCGATAGAAAAGATGGAAAAGAAGCAGGAGTTGCGTAAAGCGGGGATAGTCACCAGCAGGATCCAGCAGCGGTCCCGTTGCACGGTGTTTGAAGGTCACAGGCAGAACGCAGCAGAAGACGGGGAGCAGCAGCGTGGCCGGACTTGGGCAGCAGGCAGGTAGACGAGGAAGTCGAGGAGCCAATTCTTGAAGCAGCAACAGCAGTCCGGCAGCAGGCTCAGGAGAGTTCAACAGTATGCAGGAATCACCTCAATCTTCAGGAATCCCTCTATCTTCCGGAATTCCTCTCTCTGCCTGAATTCCTCCCTCTCCCTGAATTCCTCTCTCTCCCTGAATTCCTCTCTCTCCCTGAATCCTTCTCTCCCTGAATCCTTCTCTCCCTGAATCCTTCTCTCCCTGAATCCTTCTCTCGTGGTTTTCAGTTCCTCTTTTATCCTCCTTGTTCTCCTGCCTACGTGACAAGGATGGGCTTCGAGCAAGAGTCATTGAGTACCCTCTAAGATGGCCCATCATCCTGATATAGGTCCACACAAAGGAGCACTTCACAGCTATTTAGCTGCAGTTCATCTCGCTCTCGTTGCTCCTGGCCTTGTCCATCTGCGTTCCCCCCAGACAAAGGATTTCACAACCTTTGCCTAGGGCTTGCCTGGACTTGTCCATCTGTCTCCTTGAGACAAAGGTTTTCACTGTCCTTGCTCGGGACTTGTCTGGACTTGAACAAGTCCATCGGTGTCCCCAGCAAGCTTTGAGACACAGACGTTGACAGAATAATATCTTACAGAGTAATATCTTACAGTTGGTTTTGTTGTTGTTTTCAGCTAGGGAAATACAGATATGTGCTCACATACATGGTCCATGTAAAAAATATATTGCATCAGATTTCCCATCAAATAAGTAATTAAGTATAATTGCAATAATAAGAATAGTAATGCACAGGATAATTGCATCCCAGAATACCCTGGCCTGACTGTGACTTCGGTTTGGGAATGAATGATTTTGTATCTCATATCCTCCAAGTACCTGAATGGTAAACCAGAACCCAGACAGGATTACAGACTTTGAAACTGCTGTGCAGCCAAGATTACTGCTGATGAAAATGCATAATAACACGCACAGAGTTGCAGCATTTGAGTGCTTGTTAGAAACCAGGAACCAACCCCATTTTGTGAATGTACATGTGTTTTTGTATGTATGTTTTCCTGCAGGTGTCCAACCTTTAAAATGTGAGTAGGGTTTTTTTGACCAGATCAGCATTCCAGCAGCAAACACTAAGTACCCTGTCTAGAGCCACATCCTCACCTGGCTCAACAGAAGTCAGAGGCATGCTTCTCATCAGCCAGCAGTGGTTTTTGAGATGCACCTTATGAAACAATCAGCTGTTCCCTTGTGGTGACGGTCGGGACAGAAGAAACCACCAACACCTGTCTTGGCAGGGGTCCGAATTAAGTTCTTTCTCTACAGCTAGGGGAAGGAGGCAGAGAGAACTGAACAGTCTACTTAATTTGGAGGAGAGCAGATTCCCAGTGCAAAATATTTAACCTGGAGTGCAGCGTGTCGGGAGGGATTGAAGGCTTGTATAATCAGTGAAGTTCTGGGGGCCTTTTCCAAATCTGAATGGTGTAATCTTAAATCCCACTGGAGAGAACTGCAACATTATAAAATCACTAAATCACAGAATGGCTTGGGGTGAACGGGACCTTAAGGATCATTCAGTTCCAACTGACTGCCATGTTCAGGCTGCCCATGGCCCCATCCATCCTGGCCTTGAGCACCTCCAGGGATGGGGCATCCACAGCCCTCTGGGCTGCAGTGCCAGTGCCTCACCATCCTCTGAGTAAAGAATTTCTTCCTAACATCTAACCTAAATCTCCCCTCTTTTAGTTTAAAACCATTTCCCCTGGTCCTATCACTATTAGACAGTATAAAACTGTGTTAGGAGTACTATCCACTTCTGGTCTTTCAAGCTTGGTCACACAAGGTTGTGACTAGAAAACAAAAAAAATATCAAAAAAGACTTCATGTTCCTTGGGAAGGTGTTAAAGGGATTGGAAGCACACATGGTGTTCTCCTCAGTCTCTGTTGGAGACTGGGGTCTGAGCAGAAGGATGAAAACAAATCAGTTGAATGAATGGTTGCATGGATAATGTCATGTCCAGGACTTTGGGTTTCATGATCTAGGATGCACCTTTGATGGGCTGGGAATGCTGGTACTGTATGGAATATAACTGACTAGAAGGGGCAAGAATGTACTAGGTGATATCAAGACTACAATAGCTTAGGTTGTTCAATTCAGATGTTAAATTGAAAAATAAATAAATAAATAAATAAAAATTAATCGAAAAACAAAAGGAAGCAAAACAGATGAAAAACCCACAAAGAAAGAGGTGAGCTTAAAATGTTTTTAATTCATCCCTGAATTAAATCATTAATCAAAGCGTTTTCATACCAACCTTGAAACTTTTATTTTGGCTTTATTTTTTTTTTATTTTAAGAACCACTTTCAGATTTCGGGGGAGCACTGCTATAGAAACAAAAAGGCACCCACATGGATTTTTTAAGAACAGGACAGAGGGATGGATCTTCCCATAACTGGGTTCACTCCAGCCATGGGGAGCCGGGGTCATCGATTTTACTGAAGTAAATGAAACAATTCTTGTTCTAAATGAGGTCAGAATACCATCACACTTGTCACAGAATAATGAAAAACCATCGCATCTGCATAGTATACTTCATAAATATTTGCATAAATATCCTTCAAAGCAGGCAGAGAAGCACTGATTCTTTCACAGGTTAGATTTTCCTAAGGGATACCTAAATCAAATCAAAGCAAGAGTTACACAGAAGAGCTTC
Organism: Tetrao urogallus; assembly: GCF_951394365.1. Taxonomy (NCBI): domain Eukaryota; kingdom Metazoa; phylum Chordata; class Aves; order Galliformes; family Phasianidae; genus Tetrao; species Tetrao urogallus. The sequence continues at coordinate 48,790,380 of NC_136820.1, read as the reverse complement.
TACCTCTCAAAGAAATGCCCTAACTACAAGCTTTAGGGAGCTAGAAGTTGTTTTGGGAGTTATATCACATGGCTGCTTTCCCACTGAGTTTCTATCCCTTGAATATGAAGAAAAAAGAGAGAAAAAAAGGGATAAAAAATGTGAATGAGTTTTATTTTTATTTTTTAATCCAGACAGTACTTACTTTGCAAAGAAATGGCTATTTGTTTTTTTTGCTTCAACACTTGTTCAAATAATTTATACAAAGAGCTGGAGGAGCACAGTGCTGACAAATAATGCTCCAAATGGAATAATCAGTGCCATACACATAAATAACACCTTCATCAGGTCAAAGAATTCAAGTATATATTTGCACTGCAGTCTGAAGAAATTAATTGACATGTTTATCTATAATGAGTAGCTGAATTAGTGAACTGTCTTCCTTGATTCTCTGCAACTCATGAACCTGTGCTGCACAAAGGAAATTAACCTTTCAAGCATTTTTCTCAATAGTTTAGAGTTGTCATAAATTGTGTCATACACATTCTCTATGCTGGAAAAAACTCTTACCAGAACTTTTTACATAAAACAGTTTTCTTCTCCTTTTCCCAGCATATTTTAAGCAGGGTTGTAATACCACTGGCAAGTTTCCAAGTGTTTGATTTGGAACATGATACTTTTCACTAAAAAGAAGAGAAAAAGAGAGAAAAGGAGTGAAAAAGAAGAAAAAATGATGGAGGGGAAGGGAAGGGGAGGGGAGGGGAGGGGAGGGGAGGGGAGGGGAGGGGAGGGGAGGGGAGGGGAGGGGAGGGGAGGGAAGGGAAGGGAAGGGAAGGGAAGGGAAGGGAAGGGAAGGGAAGGGAAGGGAAGGGAAGGGAAGGGAAGGGAAGGGAAGGGAAGGGAAGGGAAGGGAAGGGAAGGGAAGGGAAGGGAAGGGAAGGGAAGGGAAGGGAAGGGAAGGAAAGGGAAGGGAAGGGAAGGGAAGGGAAGGGAAGGGAAGGGAAGGGAAGTCTATTAGAAAGATCAGAATAGTTTTTACTGGATCTGCACTGAGTTGCTCAAGGGAGTGTCAAACTCGGGAGTGAAAAACTCCCTGAAGACTGACTGGGAAAAGCAGCTTCTTCACTTTCTAGTTTGAAGATAAAATTGCAAAGCTGAAGTGGAGAAGCCATTGAGCATCTGTTTGCTGGAGAACATTAGAAATCCACCCCATGACCTATGGATAATGATGTGGTCTCTGCTCTCTATGGGCCACCACATGGGAAGGGGACATGAAAGCTAAGAAACCAGCCAAAAAGGAGTTGATGGACTTCAAATCACACAGGACTCTTTCCTCTTGGCATCTGTCTGCTCACAAAGAAAATCATTAGATCTGCATTTGTCTTTGCAGTTTTCCCTCTTTCTCCTCCACTTCAGGAGTTTTCTCGTACTGATAATCCTGGCTACAGAAATTCAGACTCCTCTTGGGTGCATATTACTTACTGTGCAGTCACAGTTTGTGCAAAGAAATACAATATTCCGATGTTAACAGCTAATGCATCAGGGCTGAATGATGCACAGTGACTGGGGGTCCTTGATCTTCCCCTTGGAGTTTGAGAGGGGAAAACAATTTTGTCAAATCCATCTCATCTCATTTTGCTCACCTGTAACATAGATGTCTCCCCTGTGATCATTTTCTTCTAATTTATTTATATTTTTGGACAGCCAATCAGCTTGCCTGAATGAAGCAGACACAGAGCTGATAAATAGGAACAACTTGCATGAATAACGGAGTTCTTGGTAACTACAGGCACATGAATGTAAGCGAGATAATAGCAAAAATTTACACACTGTCTTCTGTTTAGGGAGCTTAAAGCATTTCACAAGTAAGTGTTAATTGCACCTCAGAACAATTCTTTGATCCTGCAAGCATTACCCGTTGCACATAATTCATACACAAAAAATGAATTGCATACCAAAACTTCAATCTGCTTAAAA
>NC_136820.1:48063424-48183424 GCF_951394365.1 Tetrao urogallus | reverse complement strand
TAGCAAATCAATGAACACAATGTAATCCATCATTTCCATCCACTTGGCTTCAGGCTTGGAGTGGAAGGAGGCTGGTTTTCTTTTTCTTTTCTTTTTGCAATTATTTTCCTAAGGAGGATGTTATTCATTGTGAGCTGAAATAATAATAATAATAATAGTGTTCTGATCTTGCAGTACAACCACAGCTGTACTGGGTGTTCCTGCCTGTCTCCAACACTGCCAGTGAGATCAAGACCCAAAAGCCAAGCTCCAGCTGGGGGCTGGTCAAGAGGATGGAAATACTGAATCCTGCCCTTCCATCAAATCCTGATTGAAAGAAAAAAAGGAAGAAGGACAAATCTTTTCCCTCTCCCTCTCACCATAAGTCGTTATCCTTTCAATTCACTACAGTCTGCTGGGTTTCTTTACTTGATTTAGAGGCTTATTAGTCTATGCAGAAAGAAGTAAAATGTGAACTTTCTGACAACCACGATTGGAGCTGATGCTTTAAGAATTTTGTTTTCCTTATTTCTTGGTCCACTTGCAACAGCGTCAAGGTCCAAAACTTGATCACAATTAACAAGTGCTTTGAACTATGACTGTTTTCTTGAGGCTTTGCATCAAGTTTCACTCAAAACTCATGAGATCTGCGTACATCACTCCCAAATGCCCTTTCAGACTCATTAAAGTCAACCCCTGCCTGCTGTCCTCCGTACACAATGACGTTGGAAGCAGGCTGAAGCAAGAGGCAGTGTTTGTAAAGAGCTGTCACCAAGCAGCACGGCACGCGATGACAGTCCATCTCCAGATAGAGGGGGGTGAGCTTGGGGCAGTTTATTTTTGCAGTCCTTACATCAAAGAGAAAGAACGTTTTTTGCCCCATGTTGGTGTACCTATAAGTCAACAGCAGCCACAGGTTGTGAAAAGCTCTTTTCCCTACTGACATTTTTTCTCTCTTTTTTTTTTTTTCTTTTTTTTTTTTTCTTCCAAGTATTCAGTGGTTATAGTCAGGCTGCTCTTAACCATAGCTGGGTTCTCTTTGAGCCTTTTTTTAATCTCCGTGCTCCCCGCTGTTGTTTTGTTAAGGGTGGGTGGTTCATTAACTGGTTTGTTTTTCTAAGGCTGTTTGCAGGAGCGGACTTCTCGCTGATCTTTCAGCCGTGTCTGCCCAGCAGTGGAGATGTTCTGTCACTTCCCAGAAAACGCAATCGATGGATTGCTGCCGTTTCTATTCTGGGCTTTGGATGCACGCTTTGGTTTGCTGCAGCAGAGCTGCTTTCACAAAGTTGAAGTGGGTCTCAGAGTTCAGATCTGGGGAAGGGGCAGTGGCCACCAAATCGGCCAACCAAGCATCTCGCATGGGTACAGCATGTGTGTAAGCCTTCTGATAAAGAATTGCACAGGAGCATACGTGGGTGTAAAGACTGGCTCTTCCACACCAATGTTTGCATACATGTGCTTGTTCATTTATCTGTCCATGTGAATATACACAGGGGCATCTACACACACTAATCTCTCCTATGTCAACGCACATGTTCCATGTATATTTGTATGTATATATAAACATATAGACTATATATGCATAGTATGTGTGTATGCATATATAACTATATTATATTACAGAGAGAGAGAATGTACAATTCACTTTCACAACCATACATACACATTAACCCCAAAGCCAGCCAGACAAACTAGAAGTGAGAGTTGATAATTTCTAAGGGACCACCATAAATCTGCACTGATTCTTTTAAATCCAGAGGTGAGGATCTCCCTTGCCGAGCTCTGTTTCAGTTGTGCTTAAAAAGAACCATGCTCAAGCTCTCAGATGGTGGAAGCCAACAGAAATCTTTCACAAAGTAGAACCCAACTATTGATTTGGGATAAATCAGTGTGGAGGGTATGTCTTGCTGGAGGGGACTATGCTGATTGACCCCACTGGGAATCAACCCATAATGGGAACAGCACTCACAAGCAAAAGCCACTAACCCTCTCCCAAGCCCTGTTATTAGTGGCAATAAAGCCCCATTCCCAGCTATGGCAGGGGTTCTGGGAAGCAGCTATCTCATCAAAGGGAGCTGGGCTGGAAACTGACCGCACACCCTCAGCACAGCATGATGCCTTCAGTTCAAATTTAGTTGAGTCTCTCTTCTCCAGGTCTGCTTTTTTAGGATTCAGACTGCAGATAGGATGGGGGAAGGAACAATGCCATATAAGATGAATGCATATAGTGAGATGTGAAATTAAATTCAAGAAGGAAATTTTCTTGGAAAAAAAAAAAAAAAATTTAGAAATTATATTGGCATCACCCCTCTACTAATATTATATCCATTTTCTTTCCCATATTTCTTTCCACTTCTTTACACTGCCAGCATATGATAATTTTATACGTATAGATTTATAATGAAATATTGTTAGGAAATATGCTTTGAAATTGCTTTGTTATTCCTGTTTTTATTAATACCTGAGCTTTAACCAATCCTTTTGCCACTTGGAAACCTTACAATTTAGTCTAAGCAAACAAGTTAATCCATGGGCTGGGGAAGGAAAGAGGAAGGATGTGGAGGAGCTCACTGCGAGTCTAACACCAGAAAGCTCCGTAGTTTGAAGCCATTCAGAACCACTACAGCTTCAGGAGGGGCTGGAATGCTTTGGGACACAATCTGCCAGTGTGTGTGCAGTGTGTTGGCAGGTCTCTCCAGCTGAAGCCCTATGCATGGAGGAGCAGCATTTCTCATTCTTCTGATTTTGGTGCAGAGTTAACTGGTTCCCCCCACTTTGGTCCAGTCCAGATCAGGTACCCAACCAACATACCCCTGCCTGAGAATCGGTGTATCATAGAATCACAGAATCGTCAAGGTTGGAAAAGACCACTAAGGTCACTATGTTCAACCCCAGCCCACACCACCATGACCTCTGACAACATCCCTCAGTGCCACATCTCCATGGCTCTGAAACACCTCCAGGAATGGTGACCCCAGCACCTCCCAGGACAGCCTGTACCAATGCATTACCATTGTTTCTGAGAAGAAATATTTCTGAATAGCAAACTGGAACCTCCTCTGAGATTCGCTCTGCCTCATTCTACTGCCATGGGGAAGTGCTTTATAGTAGCTTATAGGTATTTATATCAGCTTCACTCTTCTAACACCTTCAAATCCTTCACAGAAGTCCAGCTTGGAGCTATAATTATCACTATCTGCATGTTGTTGCTGGAGAATGCAAGCTCTTCACTCAAAGTGACTGCTCCCAAGGTCACCTCTGTGACCTACACAGCAAAGCCAAAGGGTTCTCTCATTTGGAAAGCTGCACTTTAGCCACCCACATCACAGCGTGTGTGGCTGAGGCTCATCTGTAGGCACCTCTGGAGATGCATTGCCCTCGGTCAGCATGGTGACACTTGGTGACACTGTGGGAACTGTGTGGTCACCACGTGCCCCTGGGAAGGGATGGGGTGTGTGACCAAGAACAAAGCAGCAAATTGTCACCCCAGCACTTAGTCATGTCCCCAGCCCAGCTCATGACATGTGTGGCGCTACTCCCAACAGGGAACATACACTAATGATGTTTTCCATCCTCTCAGCACCAGGGCAAAGTCCACCCAGACACGACTTTCCAAATGCTAACATCTTTGCAAAAATTCCTAACCCAAAGCTTCTGTTTCTATTAGGAGCCACTCTCCTCCCTTCTCCAAGTCAGGATTTAACTAGTTTATGAAAGAAAGAAATAATTTCTCTCTACAGTCCAGCTTTCCAGCAACTTGGGAAAAGTTAGCACTTTGGCCAGGGCCTTCTGCATGCTCTGAGCTGTGCATTTAATTTAAATTTAATAGTTATTGCACGTTACACAAATGGCGATTAAAACCATATTGATTGAGGTTTAGCAGCTATGCGAGAAATGCAGATCTTATTACAGAGCTGCTCCTTATCCAGACTGTGCTGTTAATAACACATCCAGGGGCAGACTGGAGAGGAAAAGGAGCACAGAGCAGAAGGCTGGGAGGCACGGTCAGGAGGGAAAACAGTCGGGCTGTGGGGTCGGGTGGCCATTACTCTGTTCCCAACATAGGCCAACACACCTGTAGCACGAGATCTGCACAGCTATAGACATGCAAACAAGCCTATAGGGACCTCACCTACACCACGTGCCGGAGAAGCAGGCAAGCAAACTGGCTGAGATCTCAGATGACAAATTTCTGCGGCAGGATATATTGCCGTGAGGGCTTTCTAGGTCAGGACCTGCTACAGAGACACTTGAAAAACCCAGAAACTGTCCAAAAAAGGGCTGATTTATTATTCTCTCAACCCATCTTTTCAAGAAACTGCAAAGTTCATTCGGTGGCAAAGCAGAAATCAATAAGCCTTGTGTCCTAGATGGTCTGAGATAATGACTGCAAAGAGAAAACGAACCAGAAAAATAATAGCTGCATCCCAACAGACCTGTTGAGGTCAGTTTGAATCCTTTCCAACCAGTGCTCCACTTTGCACAACTCTGAGGGCCATTTGCATGCCTTGCACAGATGTGAAAAGCAGAGTAAGAAATAATGCAGAGAGATGAGGGCAGACAAATAAATGATGTGAAGCATGCAGGGGCACAGGGGGAAATGCAGAGTGAGGTGGGGAAAACAATCTCTATGCGTGCTTTTTTAAATTTGACTTTAAATTTAAGACTCACTACAAAGACCATCTCCATCCCATGAGCGACCCAGCAAAGACACGTGCAGAAAATTCATTTGCAGTCCATACAGAGGCTGCACATTTTGCTGCTCCACCTGAAGATTCAGCCTTGCCACAACACTGAGTTATTTCAAATATTGAAAAAAGAGGAAGAAAAAAAAAAAAACTTATGAAGTTTAACACGTTTTCATCTGGACGTCCCTCCGCCCAGGCTGAGCTGTTTACATGTTGGGCTTTGCACATCTCTGTGCCACAGGCATCAGACACTGCAGAAAGGTTATTGCTTGGCAGCTGCACAACAAAGACTTGGAAGAGGAAGCCAACCAGAAAATCATGCTACTATATATTTTAGAGTGCCACTGAGCAATTTCCTGATTTTTGGGGGAAAAAGTCTTTTTCATGATGAACGAAAACAGGTTTGGGTTTTGTGTTTTACTTGATGACAGTTTTAGTTGGAAATGGAAGAGAAAGATTATCCCAGATTGGTCAAAATGTTCCCTTTTGCCCAAACTGTAGTAATTTCAATCATTGAAGATCTCTGAGTATTTTTTTTGTATAGAAGAATGAGAGAACTCTCCAAAATCAGAAGCTGTTTCAGAAGCTGAAGCTGGTAATTTTCATTATCCTTTTCATATTTTTTGAAAACCCTTTGCAAAAATCTCTGTGTGTTTGCAAAACACTCCGGTGCCACCAAGCTGCACTTGCCAAATCTCCTAGAGAAGCATTTTTATGAGAAACATCACCCAGCTCTGAGAACAAGACAGATACACAGAGATAGCCAGACTTTTGCTGGCCCAGAAAATTCATCTGGAAAGCACTTTCAATTTCCAAAGCTGTTCGGTTTTGGCCCTGAGAATGAGTGGAATATACTACAAAGAATCCCTTTTGCTGTGTTTGAGTGCATGTTTGCTCAACATCTTTCTATTTCTACCCCATTCTAGCTTGAGACAGCATTGTGCTAGCAGCTGGTGGGGAACGTCTCCTTTTTGCAGTCTGATCAACCAAAAGAGACTAACTGTGATAATCATCCTCTGTTTCATTCCACAGGAGTCAAGGCAAAAGCAGATACTGGATGAACAAACCATAGTCATAGAATCATAGAATCATTAAGGTCATTTACGTGGTCATTTAAGACCACTAAGATCATCTGGTCCTACCATCAACCCATCACCCAACCATTAACCCATCACATGGGTCAGCCATGGCCTCCAGAATAAACAAGAAGGTCAACCAAGTCTCTCTCCTCAAAAACACTATCCCTCAGCATTTGTTGTCTCTTTCTCCACCTGATCCAATTCCCTTATCTTTGTCTTCCCACCGTATACCATTGCACAGTCCTGCATCCTCGCCTACATTTCCCCTTTGGAAATGTGTTCCCAGTCCCAGCAACTGGAATCATCCCACACCCCGCATCCAATGTCACATTTCACCAGGTCAGGGCCATAAATTGTTTCCTAACCTTGAAATACCCTTTACCCTTTCAGACACTGATGCACTTCTGCAGAACAAGCTGCCAAATTCACGTCAACCCAGACCAGCTGCTCCAAAGGGAAGGACAAGAGGGAGAAAGGTGCTCTCTCTGCTATTAAAAACTGCCTCACAGCAGCCAGCCTGGCTGAGCATGTCCCGTGCTTTCATAGTGACACCGACTGTGATAAATAAAGAGAATAAGAGAACAGAGCTGTCTTTAGAAGTGTGCTATAGCAGCATGACATTCTAGCTATGCTTACCTCTTGGATCCATCCAGGAGTGCTTAAGCAATTTGCTAATGGAACATTATAAATATGAACATTATAAGTAGATTTTGTAGGATCATAGAATTGTTCAGATTGGAAAAGCCCTCTCAGGTCACCAAGTCCAACCCCAAGCCACCCCCACCATGCCCACTAACCACGTCTCTCAGTGCCACATCTCCACATTCCTTGAACACCTCCAGGGATGATGACTCCACCATGTCCCTGGCAGCCTATGCCAAAGCACTCTTTCTGGAAAGAAAAAAGAAAAATCTCTAATATCCAACACCAAAGCAGGGCACCTTTGCCACCAATTCTTGAGAAAAAACCTTCGGTAGCTGCAACCAACAGAGCCTCACAGCTGAAGTTCAGGAAAAGGGACAAACACTGTGCTGACAGCCCTGACAGCATCCTTTGGTTAAGCTTCATTTCCTTGCATATGATCGTGTGTGCAATGTGCAAGATCACACCTTTGAGCTTCCCTCTACATGGCAGGATCAGGACAGAGTGGGAGAAAGCACCATTTATTAAGGGAATTGCTCTGCCATGGACCTCAGACATCCCAAATTTGGAGAGGAACCACTCCAGGAGGATGATCCCCTTCCAGCTCCCAATTGAAGGAACTGCTGCCCAACATAAGCTGCAATCCTCAGCTCAGATCTTCCCTAAGAAGGACCGTTGACCACTGAGGTTTGATTCCCCACAGTTTCATGGGGACGGTGAATGGGAAGGATGTGGGATTTTCTTTCAGACATGATAAAAATAGCTCAAATTTGTGATCCTGAGGATCTGTTCTCTTTCACAGGCAGTCCAGAGACAAGAATTTGGAGTAGGCCCAACATTTCTTCTAGACTAGTGCCATGGGCACTAACATTCAGCAGCCAATGCCTGTATCATGGAAAAATCCCCAAACTAGTAGAAACTCATATCTTTTGAGCCATACGGTGTTATACACACCACACAGCTTTACTGGCTTGCATCCAGGTACAGCTCAGCTCTGGCACTGCTCTATTGGTGAGTACTAAATGTTTGTAGTTCTTGTAAGCTGGAGCATGAAAAGAAGCCAGTAGGGCTCTTCAGCTGCAACCAGACCATGGCTTAAGTGTCCCTGCAATTCAACGGGCTCTATTCTCTACCACCACCTTATTTAATCTACCTAAGACTCCCATCTTAGGGTGAAATGAATGAACTTTTGAAAGTACTTGTTTATCTTTACCTGGAGCCTGAAGATACTTGCTGAGTCTCTATATCTAACCTGTGAGACACAGCAAGTGAATTTCCCCTTCCCCTTCCCCTTCCCCTTCCCCTTCCCCTTCCCCTTCCTCTTCCTCTTCCCCTTCACTTTCCCCTTCCCCTTCCTTCCTTCCTTCCTTCCTTCCTTCCTTCCTTCCTTCCTTCCTTCCTTCCTTCCTTCCTTCCTTCCTTCCTTCCTTCCTTCCTTCCTTCCTTCCTTCCTTCCTTCCTTCCTTCCTTCCTTCCTTCCTTCCTTCCTTCCTTCCTTCCTTCCTTCCTTCCTTCCTTCCTTCCTTCCTTCCTTCCTTCCTTCTTCCTTCCTTCCTTCCTTCTTCCTTCCTTCTTCCTTCCTTCCTTCCTTCCTTCCTTCCTTCCTTCCTTCCTTCCTTCCTTCCTTCCTTCCTTCCTTCCTTCCTTCCTTCCTTCCTTCCTTCCTTCCTTCCTTCCTTCCTTCCTTCCTTCCTTCCTTCCTTCCTTCCTTCCTTCCTTCCTTCCTTCCTTCCTTCCTTCCTTCCTTCCTTCCTTCCTTCCATCCTTTTTCTTTCTTTTTCTTTCTTCCCTCCCTCCCTCCCTCCCTTCCCATCTATCCATCCATCCATCCATCCATCCATCCATCCATCCGTCCGTCCGTCCGTCCATTCATCCATCCATCTAAAATCTTCCTCTGGAGTTAGAGGAGTTCAATAATCTGCATCTGAAGATACTGTGCCATACCAATGCAATTTTTTGAGCACTGAGAGGCATTTGCAACACACTAAATTAAAAATAAATCATGATAAACTAACTGAAGTTGTCACACCTTGTAGGAGAAACAGCTCACAGCAAGAGTGGCGAGCCACAGGCAAATCCCATAATAACTCAGAAGTAAAAAATTCTTTCTGACTTCCATGAGTTTGCAATAGGGTCTTTTGTCTTTACTAAACTGTCAGCCGTTTTTGCCTGGGGCCTCTTCAAGACTTGCTGCTCAAATTTCCCTGTGCTTTCAAGCACAGGAAGAAACCTCGGGAAGTGGAAGAGGCCCAGCATGGACTAAGTTTAGCCTGGTAGGTGACTGCCCACTTCAGAAACTTCCAAACATGTGAGCACAGGAGGGAAATTGCTTTCTAAAAGTGTTTCTACTGACATGCACTGTGGGCCAATAACAACAGTGGTGATGACAATAGGAACATGTAACACCTGTGAGGAGTGAAACCAAGGGGAAACATAGGTTGGAGAGAGAGAAAGATGAGAGGGTGTTGGATGGTTGAATCCATGTGGTGGCCAAGTACAGCTGACTGGAAGTCTGATCTTGGAAGCTCCAGCATATATGTGTAAAAAGCTCCCACTTTGTTCTCCAGGAAGACTCGTCCAAATTCTCACTGAGGCCTTCTAACACCCTGGAAGGTTGTAAAGTGGGCAAAGACCTGCATCTCCATCATCTTACCTAAACACAGCGTTATTTGTTATTTCAAGCTGGATGTGTTGCAGATACAATGCAAGAGGTAACCAGACGGACTTTCTTCTGAATTAGACATTTCTTAATAACTGGATGCCTTCACTATGTCTTAGGGGCATCATTTGCTCAGAGACAAGTAGAAATCATCCCACACGTGTTGAATATTAGGAAAAATTTCTGCTCTGAAAGAGTGTTCATGCAGTGACAAAGGCTGCCCTGAGAAGTGGTGGGTTCACCATCCAAGGAGGTGATCAGGAGCTGTGGAGATGGGGCATTGAGGGATGTGGTCGGTGGACATGGTGGGGACAGCTTTGTGTCACATCATCATGCTGAGATTTGAATCATATCTGTCCCAACAAATGAGACAGAAAAAGTCATCTCTTTCCTATGCAAGCCTTGTTGCATCATGCTTTCCAAGCATCTGTGTTGCAAAGGATCCTGCACTCCTGCCACCAGCTACAAACACCCTCTGCTGAGACCCAAACGCCAAAATAAATGTGCACCCCTGAGATCTCATGCTGTTTCCATCACACATCCAGGTAAAATACTTGCCATCACTCATAATTACTCTCAGACATCCTTTACCCCCCATGAACTGAATTTATTTAATAATAACATTTTTAAGTCTTTTTTTTTTCTTCCTCGTGCACAGCAATAAAACACAAGTAGCTTCTGCTTTTTAAATTTCTCTCATCTCAAAGCACTTCTCACACTTACGTCCACTGTTAAGTCATAAATTTCTCCCACATTCAAGCTACCCTGAAATACAGTCAGTGTAGTTACTTCAGCCCAAAACAAATTCCTCAGACAACTGTTCTCTCACAATCTCACCTCAGCTTATTGCTGAAGCGGGATGTGTCTGCTTTTTTCCCCTGTGGGAAGCCCTTTCATCTCTTCATGCAGAAAAAGAAGCTTTTATTTTTGAGTGTCCCTGCAGATGTTCTGAAGCCTTCAGGGCTTCTCAAGGAGAACAGGTTTCACAGGGCCTCAAGATCACAGTGCTCCACCAAAATAAGTTCTGTTTTTTCCCCAGGCACCAATATCAGTGCATGTTGCTACGATAAGCACATCAAGTACTAGCACAGGAAAATGTGATTATTAGGGATAATTGCATATGGCAAGCCGTGTCCCTTCCAGGTCCCCACAGCTGTCTCTGCATGACCTTTTTGTACCCAGGACATTGGGTACACATCAACCTCTGCTAATTTTAGCAGCTGAAATGTTGGCACCTAAATACCTGCCTCATCCCCTCCTTCATGGATCGCCATCTCCATGGGCTGATTCAATCCATCCCAGTATAGGCATCAAAGAACAACTCTCCAGAGAACTTTTCTGCTGGTTGTCAATGATCTGTTTAGGGTCAACGATCCACTTTCTAATGGTCATTCCCCTTTTTTGTGTCACTGACTTTAGTCTTATCATTTTTCAGGAGAGAAGAATTTATTTCTGGCAATACGTCCCCCTTCTGCTAAAAGAGAGCTTTCAGAAGGGAATGAAGAATATATGGAAAGGACCCTTCTTGCTACACAAACTCTCAAGGAAAATCTGTTCTCCAAACTAAATTCAGGGAAACTGAAATACTTTCTTAAAAAAGCATAAGCAAACTCTTCAGAGAAACAAATAGATGAAAGACAAAAGTACAAAAAGCCCACACCAACCATCCAACCAACTGAACAAATAAAAGCTCTTTTCTCTGAGTTTCTAGCAACATTAAATTGCACACAGTCTACTTCACAAAATTTAACTTTGGGGTCTGATCTTATAGGGCCATTTAAGTATAGAAGTTAAAGTCTTCAAAATAAAGCTCTGGAATATTTCTGCATACTTAAAAGGATGTAACTCACATTTAGGATGATCCCAGTTCAGGCCCCGCTCTTGACCAAGAAGCAGTAAGAAAAATGGCAGGAAAACTTCACAGAATCACAGAATGGCCAGACTTGGAAGGGACCTCAAGGATCATGAAGCTCCAACCCCCCCTGCCACATGCAGGGCCACCAACCTTCACATTTAATACCAGACCAGGCTGCCCAGGGCCCCATCCAACCTGGCCTTGAACACCTCCAGGGACGGAGCATCCACAACGGCTCTGGGCAGCTGTTCCAGCACCTCACCACTCTCTCTGTAAAGAATTTCCTCCTGACATCCAACCTAAATCTCCCCTCGATGTGATTGTGGATTGCAGAATCATGTTGATGGACCGTTATCATGGCCGTGTATTGTAACAGAAAAGAAGAAGGAATGAGAATTATTTTTTCTTCCACAGAAACATTGCAGTTTTGAGACTTTTCACTCTGTGAAATCAAATTCCAGAAATACAACTGTACAATAAATTCTGAGTAACGGATATTGATAATTCGAGATGATCCAATTAAAGCACACATTTTGATCATTTTCAACACTGTGTTTTGATACAAGTCTGGTTCTTTCAGCTATAGATTATCTTATGCATGAAGCATAAAAAAAGAAGAAACCATCTTCATCCCGAAACGCAGAACTGGGACGTTTGGAGAATTTCAGAACTCATTAAAACATTTTTTCAAATGCTGTACAATGATCTAGGGAGGTATTCTGATCTACACCAGATGGCCTGAGCTCCACCAGAGTTAGGTTTATGGAACAGGAAGCAGTATATTTGCCAGACCCAGCCCTTGCGTGCGAACGGCTTCAGTTTTGACAAAAATATTTTTGATTATAAACACTTAATTGAAAAATTCCCAGGAAAATATCTCTAGAGAACATCATCTCCCATTGCTATGAGTATTGGGAAACAAACTACCCTAGACCCAAATATTTTGTCTGTCAGTGCTTTCCTTAGTTCATTTATAGTAGATAATGGGATACGCTCCGCAAAAAATGAAGAGATATTATCAGGGGGTTTACTCGTTTTTTAGAAACTCAGTACATGTTTTTTAGTACTTTAAAAACCATTAGAAGAGTTCATAACTTCAAATTGCACTGAAGGGAGAAATAATAATCTGGATGGGTAAGTGTATAGGATGAGTAGTTTCACAAAAATGCAGACATGAATCGATTTCAAATCCTGCTTGGCTGAAAATGTGTTTGATGACTTTTCAGTCATTCTGACTACAAAGATGCATGTCTGTTTCTTTGAGTGATGCTATTCTTTTTTTATTATTATTACTGCAGCTCAACTTTATACTGGACTTAGGTGCCCTTCATACCACAGTGTCACAGTATCCCAGCTGAATACTACCATAATGTCATGGTATCCCAACTGAAGGTATGAATGCCCTCTAAAAGAAGTTACTGCAGTTTCCTCCCCCCTCCCTTTACAGTGCAAGAATGTCAAACACAGAGGCAGCAACAGAGATATATGAATACCTCCATGTACTGCTTTCCCAAGGTCACAGCAAAGCCCTGCTCACAGCACTGCTGCTGTGACTCTAACACTGCCCAAAACTGAGTTCCTTGCAGTGAGAATTTTTCTTGATATAGGTTGTGGGTTTTTTTGTTTGTATGGTTTTTTTCACCCGTATTTAAACTGACAGGTTGGAAGGTTGTTACGATTTAAGGCAGAAAATCATTGGTTAGGACCCCCAGCTATAGGACACAGTGCAGTTACAGCAGCCCACAGTTCATGAGCCACCCATGAGATCTTATGTGGGGTCCTCATCAGTGAAGAGACACACAATAGGGTCCCAGAGATATTCATCCCTCACCTCAGCTCTGAGCTGGTCTATGGATGGCAGTGGGGCTTTGTGATTTCTTTTCTTTGTCATTATCTACTCTTGTTTTGTCTCTCCTGGCTCACCATAAACACGATCACTATGCCTCCCATGTTATTGGTCTCCCTCATAAACAGGAGGGGGAACAGCTGTTTACAAGGATGGATAGTGATAGGATAAGGGGGAATGGTCTTAAACTGAGACAGGGGAGGTTTAGGTTAGATGTTAGGAGGAAGTTTTTCACTCAGAGGCTGGTGAGGCACTGGAACAGGCTGCCCAAGGAGGCTGTGGATGCCCCATCCCTGCAGGCATTCAAGGCCAGGCTGGATGTGGCTCTGGGCAGCCTGGGCTGCTGGTTGGTGACCTGCACACAGCAGGGGGTTGAAACTGGATAAGCATTGTGGTCCTTTTCAACCCAGGCCATTCTATGATTCTATGATGTTAGTTATCCAGTTTCTTGCAGGAAACAGGAATTTCTTTGGTTGTTTTAAACTAATAAACAACATAATTCTCATTGATATGCAGTCATCACCTGGCATAAGAAGGAAACCTGTGAGGTGCTGCAGAGCTTCTCTTTTCTCCAACTTAAAGGACAATGCTTTACAAAAGAAAATGTTTCCATGCCTTGCAGTGTCTATGTACTGTGTGGTATTTACTGTGCGAAGCGTATAGGAAAGCCATTCCCAAAGATGGGTGCAGAGATTTCTGATATTCCCTGTGAATGTTTATGATGTGGAAGGAACAAAGGAGAACTAGTTATTTTCAGAATTTTCTTTGCTTATTTCACTTCTATGTATTAAGATGTCAGTATTTGACACTTCATTTCATGATTATTTCTGAAGTAATGTGTTTCTTTTTTTTTTTTTTTTATTCCCCATCACACTTTGAGGAAAATTTCTTCTACAAAAATAGTGACACTGACTTACCTGCTGAACAGACCATTATCATGGTTAAAAGCATCTGAATAGAAAACAGATCTCCAGCCTCATCGTACTGGAATTCCCTACTTCACAGCTTCATAACCTGTAGCATTTCCTAAATGTTGGTAGTTCCCCGTCAAAGGGGTGGTTTACTGCAAGGACAACGATGATGGCAGGTCTCAGGCAGCTGAGAGACTGATTTACATGGGCAAGACCAGTGGCACAAATTCTCTTTCAAAGCCTACTTCAAAATGTCATTAATTTTGTCTCAGCACACATGAGCAAGACTTCAGCAATCCCAACTGAGATCAGCAGAGATTGCTCTAAGGAGAGAGAGGAGGAGCAGGCTCGTGTTCTGTTAGGGATCATTGGGACGGAGTGCCAAAATAGCAGATCATTCAGGAAAACCTTTTCTTTTTGATGGAGTTTCTCTCTGCCTTCCAAAATACACACACACACACAAACACAGTGTTTCTTTGTCATCCAGTTGGGCTTTTCAGGAAAACTGCAGGAACTGCTGCTGGCTCACTCTAAGGAAGTTCCACGCTGGTGATGTCTACTATGATGCATTGCAGGACAGCAATGAGTCCACTGAATGATCTAAACCCACTCCAAGTAGCCTTGGTCACTGACTAATCAGTGCCAAGTCCTGAGTACTGTCTATCCTTCTTGGCATCTTCCTATAATATTCCCTACAGAGGAGCTTTTATGCCCATTAAGGCCAGTGAAACTTCCAAGCAGCTAAATTTGCTACCTTGGTTATTAAAAGGGTCAAACAGGTCTGGACCTTGTTAGATCAAACAAGATTTGGCTTTTAGCTTCTCTATTTAGCAGATTCCTCAATGAATTTGCATCGACTCCATCTATGGCAATCATCTTTTCTGCTTTTTGCCCAAATTACCAAATACCATGTCAGCACCAGAACCACCACCAACCCAAGTCCCACCAGCCCTTGTGGCTTCCTCCCCCTACCGTGTTAAAAGATACATACTTTGACAGAAGCTGGGTTAAATTCAACTTCTTTTTTGGGCTCTGGTTCTGCTGGTTTAGGTGCTGGCTTGGGTTCTTCCTTCTTGGGTTCAGGTGCCTTCTTAGGTTCAGGCTTCTTCGGAGGCATGGTGCCTTGCTGGTGGGCTGCTTTTGGAAAGGAGAGAAAGAGACAGACAGGCGAGAGGTGGCTGCTGCAGGAAAAGTCACCAGTGCACACAGGTCTTTATCCCTGTCCAATCTCTTGAAGTCACAATGTGTCACTCTCAGACCTGTCACATGCCAGAGCTTACAATGGGGCCACTGCTATAAAAGGACAAGACACTTGCCCGGCTATTTTAAAGCCATGCCTTACGGCATTGTTATGAATTAGCACTTAAATGGAAGAAGAGATTGGGGGGTTTTAGGGCTAGCTGGCACTGGCTCAAGCATTTTTTAGTCCGGGACTGCATATATATGTGTATATGCACTGAGGAGGTTGGGTTACAGCCCAGGTCCCAACGATGGGTTTTACCCTCCCAAGGCTCTTCTTCCCAGCTCACCTGCTGCAGACTGTCTCTCTTTCAGGCTGGATGGCACCCCTGGCCTTTGTTGTGACACGGCCCATTGAATGGCAAGCACTGGCTTATATTTAGATATGAGGATGGAGTGGTATGGGAGGTCAACCACCATCATAACAGCTGGTGCAGGGAAGAATTCATATCCCAGATCACATAAAGCTCCTGGGAAGGAGAAAGAGTGAGTATTGCTCACAGCAGAGTGCATCTACCAAGCAGGAATACATACACACACATGCACACATGCTCTGGGATAGCACTGGGTGTCTGTAAGTACAGCCTCATGGCTGAGATTTTCCAGACCATTTTAAAGACTTGAATGCCAAATTCCCATTAAAATAACTAAGATAAGCGTATCTATTCAAAGCTTTTTCTAATCTCAGCCTTACTTTGGTTTAAATAACCCCTTCGAAGCCAAACAGAATTAACAATTTTCAGATTTGTATTTACTTACATTATTTTTCTAAATCAAGAGTTCATGCTTATAGAATCCATTTCACAGTCATTTCCCCATTGCATAGACTTTTATTTCTTAGCCACAGAATATGATTGCTACATTCCAAATTGCAAATCTGTTTGAAATGGGGATCTATGCTGGTGTTTCAAACAAATATCTGTTGAATTATAGATCTCTTTGACTGAGTTGCTGTGCCATCTTGATAATCTGCCATTCAGACCCTTTGGAGGTCTATTGTGGCAGCACAGAGAGCTTGAAACCCCAGTGCCTGTATTAGGCACTCCTCATTTCTATGTGTGGATCTGCTTGGGCTTCATCCTGCCAAGCTGCCCCCAGGTCCTGGTACATAGAATCACAGAATCATTAAAGTTGGAAAAGAGCTGTAAAATCACCAAGCCAACCCCAACTCCTTTCCCCCCCCCCCCCCCCCCCCCCCCCATCCCCACTGACCATGTCCCTCAGAACCTCCCCAGGCACAACTTAATGCCATTACTTCTCTCATCCATTGTTATTATCTGGGAGAAGAGGCCAATCCCTACCTAGAGGTGCTAATAGAGAAGGGATTTGTTTCCATGAGAAGGTGTACAGAGAGCTGGTTCTGCCAATTCATTTCAGTTCACCACAGCCACATCCCCTCTCTGATGGAGCCCAACAGTCCCAATGTATTTTTGCATGATCACCTGAGAAAGAAGTGTCTGACTGCAATTTATCAACCTATACTCAATCCATTCAGCCAGCTGAGTGGTTCATCTTCCTTGCTGACTCTGTTGACCATGGAAGAATCACGGGTGAAGCAGAGCCACCCAGCTCACATAGAGACATTTTCACTGCAGACACCCAAACTAGATAAGAGGAACCCTACCTGTGCTGAATTCCACCTTCTGAGATTTCCTTCACATTGCAGGGGTTTGCCTTTAAGAGCAGAGGTTTGCCTTTAAGTTTATATTTCTCATTCACATTCTGCTCCTGTTCTGTCCATGAGACAGACAATAAGAATTAAGTGCAGAAAATATCCAGGTACCCCATTGATCAGACTAAGAGATCCCTGCAAACTTTATAAGATGCAGATGTTTCTGCAAAGTAATAAATGAAATGCTGGGTTGTTTTCATGCCCTGTGAAAGGCTTTTCTACTTATTTTTCTGCATTGAATTGAATAATATCTGGAGGACAGTACATGCTTTTCTCTGGAAGAAGCACTAGGGAGGAGCTTCACCGTGCTCCCTCACTACAGATTTCTTTCTTGACATTGCAGCAGGCAGCACAGACACAGGAAATTCTGAGTTCTATAACTCAAGCCTGCAGGGGTACAGCTTAGGACTTTATCATAATAATGGTAAAAAAAAGACCCAGAAAATCGTCTGAAAGCATCACCAGAGTCGGATCCTCAGCCGAATCTTGTAAAATTAAAGGAATTGTACAGTCCTGTAGGAATTACCTGAATATGTTTGGTTTATATTCGTGATAAAATGATTTAAAGGACGTGGTTTAGTGGAGAAATATTGGTGGTAAGTGGAAGGTAGGACTGGATGACTGGATGGCGTTTTCCAATCTTGGCGATTCTATGAAAATATATTCATGATATAGCTGTCTCAGCATTTCTCATTAAAAAAAAAAAAAAAAAAGCAAAAAAAAAGCAGCCTTTTCACTTCTGTTAACGTCAAAACAGCCGCAGCACATTGCCCCTTACTATAAACAGTCTGGGTTTTTTTGGAGGGGAGGTTTCTGGCAAGGCTCAGAAATCCCAGTTAAGTACTTTGGATTCGTAGTCGTTGTCCGACCTGTTTGTTCCTCTTCTGAACCCACGGTTTTTTGCTGTCCAGGCTTTTGTTTTGCAAACAGGCCTATCAATGACCTGAGTGCCCTAACAGATCAGGGTATTTCTCTCACCCTAAGACCTCCCTTTCCTTTGCCATGACAGTGCAGCATAAATGGAAGGCAACACCCTCATCTATGTGCTTTCTACACATACGTATGCAAATATTTGTTGAAATCTACAATGCTAAGGTAAAGCATGGAGATTTTATGAGTTTTAAATACCTAAAGGCTTGGCTAACCAGTGCTGGGTGGAGGTCTTGGATCAGTTGTGCAGATTAAATATACTCCAATGCCCTGCAAATCCTTCTGTAAATCAAAGCAACTAATCTTGCCCTAAATTCCCCATCCATCTCTTCCATGAAGATCCCTAGAGTCCTAGCAGCTGCAAAAAAAAAATATATAATTAAAAAAAAAAAAAAATCCTTGGCCAAAAATTCTTTTTCCTATTAATAGGATTTGAAGAGAGGGGAGTGTGCTTTTCAGTTTTTCAGTCATGCTCACAACAGATGTTAGTGGCAGATCTCAGTGCCAGAAAGCAGTTTCAGAGTTGTCCTGGAGTCCAACAGGAGAGGCTGGGCTAGCTGTTAATTTGTAAAAGTCTCTTGATCGTTGGGATATGATAAGTTGCTCTTGAGAGATGGACTGGGATCATCTTCAAAGAGAACAGAGCTCATCAGGAAATTGCCCACAGAATAAGAAAAGAACTTTAGAACAAGAAAAAAAAAACATATATATAATTGAAAATGAAATGTTTTGGCTAAAATATGCATAATTTAAATTTGGGAAAGCTGCCACATCACCTTATGATTCTCTCGTCCTTGATAAGTCCATCTGTCTGGTCTTGCTACATTTACAGCAATTTGCCACACTCCTCCTCAAACCAAATGGAAGACATTGTACAGATGATGTTAATCTCTTCTTCCAGCGAAAAATTCTCAGAGAAAACCTGAGAAAACCTAAATTTTCATGAAATATTCTTGTGGACTGTTAGAACTGAACTATTTAGGGCCAAACAGTATCAGCTTTCAGGCATTTGGTTTCTCAACTTCCCTTCAACTTCATATAGGCTTTTTTTTTTTTTTTTTTTTCCCCCCAATTCAAAATAACAATAAAATAAATCTTTGAGTTTAACCTTAAATTCTCTCTTGAAAAACAACTATTGATGGAAACCCTCCAGACTTCTTTGAGTTAGAGCACGTCAGGGATGTTCTCTCTCCAACCAAAAGTGATTGTGCAACTTTTCCCAATAAAAAATGCTGTCCTTAGACATGTATGATGGCCACAGCTTGAGTGCCTTCCCCAGAGAACCAACGATACGTGTTTTGAGGATATTTGCAACCAAAAAGATGATTTTTTTCTGCTTCTTCAGTCCCCGGCCCAGAAAATGTGTTGTCAGCTGTTGGACAAAGAAAGAAAGCTCTAAACCACATCTCCTCATATGCTACTCAACATCTGTGCTCTAATACAAACAAGTTATAAACAGTAAGTCAGATCATTTCAAATGGCAGTGATATTTTAAACATAGGGTTTTTTTGGGTTGATTATAGAGCAGGACGGTTTTTGCACTTGTGCCTTAAGACCTGAGTGGTTAAAACAAGACAAGAAGATGCTGCAGAGTGGGTTGTGTCTGTATGGAGAGAGAAGGATGTAGTGGACAACGAAAGGATGTGTATGCAGTGGGAAGCTGATGCAGGCAAAGGTGGAAAAGGGTGGAAATTAAGGTAAAATTAGATTGTTTCCTGAGATAACTGCTGCTGTTCTCACTTCTTGTTGGGTGAATCATCTGACCTATATTACTGTTGTTCCCAATAGGAACATCAGCTTGAGAGACAAGCAGATGCCTGCCTTTGGACCTACTCTTCAGCTGCTATAAATCAGTGAGTTCCACTGACTTCAAGGAAACTATGCTGATTTATACCAGCTGTGGATATGGACCAGAATAGTAGATTGTCTGGCAGTAACCATCATTTACTTTCTGACTCTTAGGATCAGGAGAACATATGTTTGCTGTTCATTTTTAAAAAAATAATAAGGAGAGGAGAGGAGAGGAGAGGAGAGGAGAGGAGAGGAGAGGAGAGGAGAGGAGAGGAGAGGAGAGGAGAGGAGAGGAGAGGAGAGGAGAGGAACAGTACCTAAAGCACTATCTATGTAATGCTGAAGATACTGAGCAACACTGATAACAGATTCAATGGGAATGTGCTTTTCTTCCTGAAGAGCTGTGGGATTTGGTGGAAAAATGGTATGTAGGGTATCTTGAGACAATCTGAGTACCATAGGGCTTGGAACAGAACAAAAGTGCTGTGTGCATTTATACCTTCAGCAAAAGCATAATTCAAAGCCTGTAACAGGCTGCAAAAAATCAGCATCATCCTTCAGTTGTTTGATGAATGGAAAAAAAGTTAGCTGTCAATTAAAAGGACAAATTAGCAGCTATTTTTCATGCTTCATGATCACTTTTTTAAGCAATAGTTATCTTTTCTTCAGAAGATCACCTAGTTTCTGTTAGAAACATTAGGGCACAGTGATGTCATTTAATTTTAGCACCAAATACATTCCTAGCTTTTGGATGAGCACCTTTTCTTCCTCAGAATGAAGAAATACTTCCAGATGCTGATTCTTTCCAACTTTTGTTCTTTATAACAAGTAGTGTGAACATCCTTCATGACTTACCTATCTCTATGTATATCAACAAAGGAAGTCACACCAGTTCAGAAGGGAAGCTTAGTTTTCAGATGTTTAAACTGAGGAAATTCCACATTTCCATACTTTTAGTATCCATTCCATTCATTCTCAGGGATATTGCTATTTTCAGTTTCCTTCTGGTAAAGAAAAACCAATAATAATGCAGTCCTTAAAAGGTAATCTGAAAGGAACTCGCTTGCAACAGCTTCCATCCATCACAGGCTTTCCTGCCTTTGTCTCAGGGACTTAACAGCCCATCAGTATTTTGAGAACTGGGGATACTTCTGGGCTATGAGCAATTCAACTGATGGTCTTCTCTGGAACAAAGTAAAATAATTAGCCTCAGAGACTGACAGGTTGACAGCAGGTTTCCACCCGTACTCTGTTCACTGGTTACTTAGTAAATTCTTCTTTTCAGGGCGACCTTGCAGATCCTAGAGTGGATGCTGAGGGCAGAAGAGGTAAATGAAATTGAGTTATCCAGAAATTCCATCCACCACAACCGTTTCATCATTACTTTGGGTTTTCAACTTTACAAAACCTGTTACGAGGAGAATCAGATATGCACAACTGAATTCAGTGGAGCTGTGGCATTTTGCTCTCTTCCTTTCTGATCTTTCACCCTCTCTTTTTGGTACTGGATGAGATCAGCAGCTCATGTGGCACTGCAACTATTTTTACTGCCTTTACTGTCCCCACTTGTACTGCAGTGTGGCTGCTGTAAATTTCAAAGCCAAGTGTTTCAAGTTGTTCCTAAACCACTACCAGAAACAGCTGCAAGGCAAGGGATGGGCAAAGGTGGATTTCTTCCTTGACTGACTGAAAAACCACCCCAGAGCCCATTGAGCTGAGGCTTCTAGAAGCCTGAAATGCATTCATAGGACCTAGATCTGTATTAGGGAAAAGACCCCAATGAGTCTTGTTTTGGATAGAGAAGAAGCATGGGGATTTATCCAGTTTAACCACAACGTCTGAGGAAAGGACATCTCAGGAGACTTCTCTGAGCTCATACTGAATATAGAAGATAATCATTCACCCTTCATCTGTAACATCTCACTTCTCTCTGCACCGTTGTCCTACAGCAGAAGAACCACCGTGGCAGGTCATTTCTGATAGCTGGCCACTGTTATCCACCTGAAGTAATTAAGCCTCATTCAAGCTCATAAAAAAAAGAAACAAAAAAAAGAAAAACAACTTATCATGGCCTGAAATTAACAATTTGCTTGTAGGAGGACACAAATGATAGTACATTATTATGAAAGCCAAGCTTGCTTCCACACTGTCTACAAGTGACCTTTCCCTCCCTTCTCCTTCCCTCTAAATACACACTATTATTACTTTTGATTAGATTCCCACATTGGATCACCACAGCTCTGTTCCAGTGCTCTCATAGTGGCTGCACCAACGATACACATTAATTTTGCAGAGAGTTTTCTCTTTTCTTTCCGTCATTATCAATACCCAAACACAGACTCCATCAAAGGATCCTGGATCCTGGACATACATAACCATAGCAATTAAGTACATCATTGAGAAGCTCTAAGTTTTGTTATCTCTTCATGTGATGAGATGAAGATGGAAATCCCACATCACAGGAAAGAGCCTTCAGCAAGCCAAGCCTCTGCTGAAACTTTCTGTACAACACCAAAAATAGATGTACTCAGCTTTTCTCATTCTATTTCCCATAGGCCAAACTCTGCTTAGAGATGAGAACTGTCAACTTCAAATGAACCATAAAAACTCATGATCAGGCCTTGCCACTCACTCTCCTATTTCTTTTTTTATTACAAGAGTAACTTAAATTCTGGGCCATTACAAAAAAAGGAAACTTTTGCAGCGATGATTAAAATATTTTACACCTTATAATCACTTTTGGTTATAATTTGAGTCACATAGTCTATGATTTTTCATTTGAGTAACAGGTCTCATGGCCCCAGCAAAAACCACAGTCCCAGACTTCCAGTTACCAATATACCAATACTGAAAGTATGTAGAAGTATTATATAAAATATATAAATAAAAATATAAAAGTTCAGAATATACCAGCACAACATGGGAGTGAAAGAAGGAATGTTATTTCATGCATTTATTTTAGTGGAAAGATAGATGATTTGGCCATGGTCAAACATCTGAGCCAGAACTAGAACATAAATATATTTCTTAAGAAGTTTCCATGCTTCAACCTACATCCTGGGAACTGCTTGCAGTTGCTGCAGATAGCACAGATCCTCTGTGATGGGGACATACTCTTTCTCTGGTGCAGTAACGTGTTAAAAGTAAGCAATTTCATTGCTGGTAATACTCTTTTTTCTTGTCCTTTGTTTTACAAAGTAGATGGGGTATCCAAAGGGAACAGGGAGTTTTTTTCTTGTGATGTCACACGTGTAACATTAATGCTACTTCCCAAAATACTCTGCTTTCTATTTCATGCCCTGGAATTTCTGGCCTGACTGTGAAACTCAACCCCCACCATGAAGGGCTGTAACCCAATCTGTACCAACAGCTTGGGAACAATGGCCACATAGTGAGGTCTGGAGGAGGAATGCCCGGAATGCCCTGGGATGAAGGACTCAAGGGCTGGCTCTGCTCTGTGCTCTCGAAATCCTGAGAAGTCTCCTTGCTTGCCTGAAGAAGCCACGGAAGGTGTGAAAAGAGCTGAACTATGTGTGAACTGTGGAATTAAATCATTGTGATATATAGGCGCAGTTCAGCCTGTGAACAGGGAATACGATCCCATGGTAACCTTCCAGCATTCATACCCAGGATTTGCCTTCAAGTATATTTCTAGCAACATTTCTTTCTCTGCCTTAGCTGTCCTCTGATCCCCTGGTTTATTACTTCTTTGTTGGCACATTTCTTAAGGAGCTTGAGACATTTTTAATATAGGTTTCTACCATGCATGGGTACTGACATCTAATTGAATTTGTATTGGTTTTCAAAAATTACTCTTTTTCCCTTTTTTCATGTACTCTTCCACTTCCTTCCTTTTTTTTTTTTTTTTCCAAATTGAATTAACAGATTCCCCACCTACAGACTGAAGAAGCTGGAATACTATCTGTACAAACATCTAATGACTAAAGACTGCATGAGCTCTATGGTTGACCAGCTGATACAAAGGTAGAAGTCACTGAATACCATACGAGACAGGAGAGTCAGAGATTTGGGGATCTAGAAAGCTCTGTATCATGAGTCAGTTCTACTTTATATGTATTTTTGGGTAGACCAGTACATATCACTGATCTGTGAAGTGTTCAGGCTGAAGATCTTTCCTTTGACTCTGTTGGTCATGGAAAAGGTCTACTAATGAATACCCTTCTGCATGGGGAGTACATCCACAAGACTCTTTTCTCCTTTCCCCATAACCCTCATACACTTGTTCAAAGTGACTTGAGTATGTTGACCTACCACACGTCTGCCAATCTTGTCCATCTGACTTTGCCTATGAAACAAAAATGTTGTTGTGGTCTCAAATTTTTTAATCCTTTAACTTTCTGTTTAAAGCTATACCAAGGGTCTCTGGTGCCTCTGGGACTGCATTTAGTTTTTTGTGTGGGATACACTTAATTGTCAAACCTTCCCCCTACAACACAGCATATTCAAAATGTTTCTAGTGAAGCGGAAAACAAAATCTGAAAACGAAAACATACAAGCCCACTTCCCCAGAGAACATCCCAGATCTCTGGGAAAAAATAAAAATAAAAATAAAGATATAAGTAAATGAAAAACATAAAACAGATATCAGCTTGGTACTGCCCATTTTTTGTTCTGAGAATTCCTCCAGAGATGATGTTGTACAGAAGAAGGATGAAAGGTGTCATAGGAAGAAGGTGAACTTGAACTCCTCCAAGAGAACAGTGGGGTATGTCCCTCTCTGTTCTGTGATACCCACAGGACATGTCTCTATTACAAAAGCATCTAATGAGTCATGGCCAATATGTTTTGTCCATGGGAAATCCTACATCCAGCACAAAGGCAGACAATGCCTTCTGCTGTAGTAAACGGCCTTTTTGATAATCAGTGGATAACACATGACAGCAGTTGAAGATAGGTTGGGTATCCCTTTCAAAGATTCCAAAGAAATGTGTATGCTAAGATTAAAAACTCCAGCAGGTCTTGACTCCAGCTCATGGGATAAGAGCTGGGAGTGTTTCCCTGTATACAACAGATAGCATAGAAAAAAAACAAACAGAGAAAAACTTGTGGGAAGGATAAACTAGTCAGATGGAATGCCTGCCAGGTGAGTTTTCCAAGTCTCATTGAGTTTGTTTTTTTTTTCCCACTTGTGTTATGCTGAGTGACAACTGCAGAGAGAATGGTCATATTCACAACAGCACTGCACAGGCTGAAATAAAGCAGCACGTCACCCTCGTTCACATCTGGTCTGCCAAGAGGGAAAGATTAAGTGCAATCTGACGACAGTATTGTTCTACCCATTCTCACAAAACAGAGTCTACCAGATTTTCCCTCTGGTTCATCAGCTGCAAAGCACGTGGTTTCACAAAACATTGGTCCCTGGACACCACTTGTAATGTGTTAGATGAAGTGATGGGTGCTGCTCAGGCCCTAGAGTAACAGGAACCATAGGACCACCTGACCTGTTGCTACACTAGCTCAGAAGTTGATTTAAAGGGAGAGAGGAATGGAAGGGGCTTCCAGTTGTGTAAATCATCATCTGATGATTACTGGTTGGTAAAGGGAGAGCTTCTCTTTTTGTGAAGTGAGGAGGGCCACGTGCTGTGCAGCACATCCATCTCACCCACATGGCAGCCTATCAAACCTTGTAGACAAGCCTATCAAATCCTATAGGCAAACCAACAGAGATGCAGAAGTAAGTCTGTTGTTTGTTTGCAGAGAGGAAGAGGAGATTTCTCTACAAGCTGTCACAAAGCATAAATCCAGGAAATATGAGCAATGAGGACAGAATGAATGAGCTGGTGTTGTTTTGGCTAAAGAAGGGTGAAATAGGGGAAGACAATGCAAAAACCTGACAACCTTTAAGCACATCAAAAAATATTTGAGCGCACACAAAAACACTCAGTGCCTGTGACAATCACTTAAACTGCAGGAGAGTCAATATTTCTGCTTAAATGTTCAGAGAAAATCTGTGTCAAGATGAATGCAGTATGCTGGAATCAGTGTTATGGAAAACTCTTGTCTGCTGGAAAGCTTTAGGATGAGTTTAAATAAATGGTTGTCAGGAAGAGTATACACATAATTGTTCTTGTTTTGGAACTGGATGGTGGTTCAGGATCTGCCAGGACACTGGGATTCCCTCTAGGAATCAGTGTTAATTCCACTCTCTCACATAGGCAAGACAATTAGCTGCTTAGGTTTCCAATCACAGCCCTACAACAAATGAATCTTAACAGCTCTATCGTGTATACAGCCAGTTCATTGGTATACTGTGCCCTTCATTTAGGTTTGCCACCCTTTTCATTCTGTTCTTGCTCTTATTAACTGAGAAGCATCAGCAGTTGCTTATTCCTGCAAGATCAGAAATTATTTACAGCCATATGGATTGAACAGAAGAAGAAAAAAAAAAGAAGGAACAAAACCCAAATAAATATCACTAAATATAGTTAGAGCCAGCTGGCTTTAGTTACAGTTGTCTCGATGCAGCCACACCAAAAGAAATCCGAGCAAAGTTCTATGGCATGATCTATCAATCAGCCAAAATCTTTGAGGGGTTAATTGTACGCCCTGCAGCAAAATCCCATCCCTCTGTAATACAATGACAGTGCATTCCAGGCATATTTCTCTGCTGAGAGGCAGTGTTTTGGATGCAGTGGGACTGATTGTCCGTCATCTGATCCTGGAGCTCAGGCTCATGTTAAACCTAGATGGGTTCCATATTCAAGGTGACCTCCAGCATGCTTGATAGGAATTACACATGGGGTAGTGAACCATACTTGTAATGTGTCTCAAGGCTCTTCCAAGTTCTTCCATTTGTTGACCACCTTGGTCATGATGCAGATCATCACATCCAGTGTGTTGGTGAATAGTATCTGCTATGCATGAGGTAAGTTGATGGCGGTTCAAAGGAAGCTTTCATACAGATGGGAGATGACTCTTTGTCTTGAACAGCCTTCTTGACCAGGGTTGCTACAATTATGCAGGTTATGAAAACATGACAAGGCTCATGAGCCGGAAAAATGGTAGATGGAGAAATGCTCTGCCACCCCCTTCACTAGTAAATCATCCTGGAAGATCGTCTTAGAGCCAGCCCCATTCTGTGCTGAGGTATGGTGATGGATGTCATGCAGCCTCAAGATTTCTTCCAGCTCTAACTTGAAGTGGTTTTACTGGTGGTTTCTGAGATGAGCCAAACCAGAATCTGCTGAAGTCAAAGAAATTTTTATACGTGTTTAATGCCAAACTCAGAAAGTAGACAGCTGTTTCATTTAAGTCCCACAGCTCTGTCTTTCTGAAAAGGATTTGAGATATTTCCATACTCTAATGGCTGCAGTCTCATGTCAGATCACATTTCCTCACAGTCCTTCCTATACTGAACAACTTTTTGTGCATGCAGCTGATATTTCATTACATAAATGGCCAGCGAGGGTTCACCACTGATAGAGAGAAGGGACACCAGATAGCCCTTATGTCCTGGGGACAAACCAGCTCTCACTGGGCAATCTCGTCCAGACCTTGTTCATTTGAACAAAAATATTACTGCTTTCAGCTGTCTATCTCGATCTACAGCCCACTAGCATACAGGATAATGTTGACATTCATTATTTACCTCAAGCAAAATCATAGAATCACAGAATCATTAAGGTTGGAAATGACCTCTAAGATCACCTAGTCCAGCCATCAATCTGTCACCACTGTGCCCACTCAACCCTGTCACTCATGGTGAACAGAATGCAGGCAGGTGGACCCTGTTTAATCTGCTTGAGCATAAAGACGGGTAGCCATGTGGTCAAGGTAACACCCATAAATGAACTGATCCTTTAGTAAACTGTGAAGGCAGCTAACTCCATTGAAGAACCTGCAGACAGTAGACAGAGGGGGACAGGAGATGGTTAACATCAGGTAAAAGGCAGATCGCTGCACATGTGTACAGAGAAGTGAAAGTGATCGCCTGTGATTAGAAAGTGTTTATAAGATCCTTCCCCCAAAGAATGACAAAATCAATTTATTCTGTTTAGGTTTATTTCAAGCAGCACTTCCTGAGAGTGTTCTTCCAACAGGAAACTCTTTGTTGCCATTACTTG
This sequence comes from Tetrao urogallus, assembly GCF_951394365.1. Classification (NCBI taxonomy): domain Eukaryota; kingdom Metazoa; phylum Chordata; class Aves; order Galliformes; family Phasianidae; genus Tetrao; species Tetrao urogallus. The sequence continues at coordinate 48,156,049 of NC_136820.1, read as the reverse complement.
ACATATGGAAGAAAGTTGCATGGGACCTGTCAAATAGCAAAGCTACTAGAGTGCCCTTTTGCTCCATTAGGCCTGATCCTAATCTTATTTATAAATCTTCATCCTAACAAGGCTTTATTTTCTTGCCTACGCCAAGAAAAGCAAATGCAGAATTAACAAAGTATTTGCAAAACTAACCCTTGCTCTGCAATTGTTCAGTTGGTTGAAATCTTGGGAAAATATCTCATTCACATCTCCTCTGCCAAGAAAGGTCTGAGTCTGTCATTTCCAGCAGAGGTGAGCCAAAAATCTGCAAGGATAGGAAATTCTCTGTCTTCCCAGGTAATGCACAGAAGGTCCCCTAAGCCATTACACAGTTTTGGTGAATTTTGTTGTTCATTTTTGTACAGATGCCTAAACGAATCCATCCTTGTTGCAGTATATCCTTCTGACTATTTGGCCTAACAGAATTGGATGCTGAGAAGATGCAAGTATCTTTTAACCCTTTTGTCACTGTGTCGTTTTTACACTGAAGATTCTCTCCATCCTTCTTGGGAACTGTCAGCTACCTCAAGGTTGAATAGCACCAGGCCATATGAAAAAAATGCTTTGATACAGTTGAAACAGTATTTTGATACAGTACTGAAACAATACAAAAATATTAACAATAACAATAAACTATAAAATAAATAATAACAATAAACCAATAAAAGCAACTGTTCCCAAAGTAAGTGGGGAAAGAAGTAAAATAAAATACAAGGAATTTGTACTTGCAGCATAGTGTTTTTCTTTGCTTTCTGCTTCAAATGTGCTCCATGCAGTGCCGATCTCTGCTGCGTGTTGAATGCTAATTTTTCATCTGCTCTGGTAACAGGAAAATTCTTCATCTGGTGGATATGAGCAGAGCTAGAAATGGATATTTGTCATGTAGACAGGGAGACATATTCTGCCCATCAGTTTGTGCAAATGTTTCATAAACAAAAAGGAAGTCTGTGTTTGGGTGCTGGGGGAGATGCTATAAAGTATTTCTCGCAACTTGTTTTTGTAAGTCTTGTCTAGCAAACCCATGTGGTTTCCCTCAAATTTTCAGTAATAAACATTTAACAGCATGTCCCACCATCCCACTTATATAGGAGATTCTGTTGGGTAACTGAAAGAAATTTGCTCAGAATGAACAAAGACTGCTGTATTGCAGTGTGACAGCTACATACTGCAGGGAGCCTGAGCATGGCAGGCTTGTTGCCTCTGCTGGATGACCTGTGGATGAGGCATCTTCATCTTGAGCCTAGGAGGGACCTTAGTGCTTCATATAAAGAAATCAATATTTCTGATTAAAAATAAATAAATAAGTAAATAATTTTTCTACATTCTGTCAAATTATGGGCAGAAATTAATTCCTATGAGTAGAAACCCATGGCTCTGAGGGTTGGTTAAGAAGACAATCTGGGAGATACTATGTATTTTAGCTCTCCTGGGATAAAATCAGGAAAAAAAGCATGAAGACCTTCTGGAAGCCATCTCTATCTCCTGCAAGAACTACATAATAAAATTTCTCATTGTTATTCAACCCTGAGCATCACCCCCTGGAAAACTTTTTTCTCTACTGTGTTCCCACCTTTGCTTCAGAGGTAAAAGAGCCATCACAGATTAATAAAATGCCATGGAGATCATCTTGTGTCAGTATGGCAAAACATTTCCTGTCCACCAGGATAGGAGCTGTGTGGAAAATGGTGCATTGAAGCAGTGGTCTGAACAGTTCAAAGAACAAAGGAGCCCTTCTGTGTATCCCTGGAGGAGAGTCTCCAAGAGCATCACATGGAGCAAGTGTGCTGAGCATGAGGACCCCATTACCACTCAAAGGAAGACCACATATGCTTTAGAAAACACAATCAGTTCTTTCTGTGAGAAAAAGCATGAAACAGGCTAGTTATATTTGGATCTGAGACATGAAAGGTGAGATCTACAGCCACTATCTTCAGCTACCTAAGCGAATGGGTTAAGATTTATCTCATCTAACAGTGGTTGGAAAAATAAAGGAGAAATAGGAACTTAGAAACCAAGGTGAGTCTGATCTGTAGAAGAGAAAAGATTTCAAATGAGATGTGTTGTTCTCCTCAGTATATGAGAAAGTAATAGAAACAATATAGGAACAATGGGTTGGGTCTACAAAAGAGAAAAGACTTTAGCATGATGGAGTGTTGTCTAAAAGAGAAGTTTACATCCTCAAAATACATTCCAGAAATTTCAGACTCAGGAGATTCCTGACCTAGAGTGGATGCCTTATAATGAAATTTTAATATTTTCTACTTTATTTAATTTGTTTTCAGACATTAAATTGTTTCCATTTTGGACCCATGTAAACAGTTAGCATCAGCAAATGTGTTGACTCAGGAGTCTAATCCAGGTGAGAGCATTCTGCCTTACTAAGCACCTTAGATGACCTGCATATAGACTAAATGCTTGATTTGGGAATTACATGAATCCTACCCCCTGCAATCAGGAAAATAACAGTTATGTTTTTCATAACTGGAAAGTGGATAAGGTCAGTAGATGATGGAGAGAGGTATTTCTGTCTAGGAAGTGTAATAGAAAATAATGTGTGCAGAAGAATTCCTTGCAAAAGTGACTTTGTTGCCCTGGATAAGGAGGTATCTTAGAGCAGTAAATGATGGAACTGATGATCTTATGGGTCCCTTCCAATTTGGGATTATCTATGACTCTATAATCAGTGCCCAAAACTGGTTTGGTGACTGGCCTTCTGTGACTGGTCTTCTGTTGTGGGGTGAAGCTGTTTCTAGAAGTACCTATTTTAAGGTGAACTAAGGAGGGAGTTTAGCAACTACTGATACCTTCAGTATGCTCTAACATGTGGGAAATGCTCTTACAGACCAGAAAATCCAGGGGATATGGAAACTCTGTTCCTTCCCCCCTGCAAACTGTTCAGGAGTATCACATCCATTTGTTCTGCTTTCTGCTGTTAACAGCTACATATGAAATGTCCCTGGGCTATTATTGTGTAGTGTGTTTCACTTAAAAAAAAGTCATCCATTCAGATTGTTCTTGTCATCTTAAACAGTCCCAAACACCCAGAAACACACATATTTGCACATGGAAGAATGCTAGAGGTGCTAAGTCTATTGCACACAGAAAATCATTGAGCTCATCTGCTCACTTTGTTCCTACAGGCAAAGCCTATTTACAAAACACGCTCCCTCAGGATTCTTTTTTTTTTTTATACCAAGGAAGTACTTAGTATAGCATAAGTTCCCCAGAATTCAATGAAAGGAAATCCTAGAGGATAAAAAATGACGTGGTAAGATGCAAATGCAATTAGCTGGTGCAGTTTCACCTGTGTAATATCTTCAACCATTACCCCATTAAAATAAAATCGAAAAATAAACTTTAACAACATTTATTGCAGCATTTTTCAAGTATGTTTCTTGCTCTTTTGTTCCTCAGCATTTTCTTTAGAAGTTTTTGGAAAGGAGCCTCCAATGGATGCTACTGTAATCTTGCAAGTGTTTATTTGAATGACATTTAGCTTTTACGAGGTGCATTATTTCTGCTGCAAGCAGCCTCAGTTGTGCCTGAGAAGATTGTATGTTACTTTAAATAGATCAGCCTGAAGTTGTGCCAGGGGAGGTTCAGGTTGGGTATTAGGAAACATTTCTTCTCCAAAAGAGTGGTGATGCAGTGGCACAGACTGCCTGGGGAGGTGATGGGTCGCCATCCCTGGAAGTGCTGTTGAGCCCTGTGGCACTGAGTGACATGTCAGTGGACATCCTGGGGATGGGATAGGGTTAAACTTGGGGATCTGAGAGGATTTTTCCAACCTTAATGATTCTGTAGTTTTATTCTACCTTGTATTCGGGCACTACTGACTTTTTACTTCACCAGTTTGTTTTTATTACGATCTTGAAGTCTTTGATGTGTTTCCATTTCTACTTTTAGAATGTAAAACTCAGTTCTTTACTTCAGGCAAGTTGCAATAAGCAGACAGAGCGAACACTAACGGGCTTTTGTGAGGGGAAATTGCTGGATTTGGATTTTTGAATAGACTGCACGTCCCTCAGAAGTTGTGTTTTATCATAGTGTCATAACAAAGTAGGGAGAAATTACATCTGAAGTTAGGATGCACAGATGTGCGTATGTTGAGAACTTCACTAAAATGAACATCTGAGGAAGAATATTATTCATTCTGGAGAAACTTGAACAAATATATTGCAAGGAGGGAAAGAGGAACAAACAGCATATGTTTGCTTCAGGAAGAAGGGCTTGAATGTTTGTGCTGCAAAGTATCCTTGGCAGTAACACAAGAAAGTGCAAAGAGAAGGACAGGTAAGTCCATAAACATTTAGGTGGACAACAGGGAGAATGTGAAAGTGTAAGGAAGTATCAGGTTGCTGCTCAAGATTTTTGCTTAGAGACAGGGCAGTTCTGATGCTTTGATATAACATGAGGCTGAGTTAGATTCAGAGTGGTAGAATACATGCACAAGAGCAAAAGACCAGAAGGGTGTTTTTTCTTACATAGAAACTTACATTTGCCCTTCTAATTTTAGTCAGAGAATTCTTAGACCCCGTTCCTTACCTTCTTCTAATTGACAAATCCAGGCTGAATTCAGTTCCTGCAGCTCCAGAGTTAAGTTTTCATGACTTTCCCCTCCCTACTGGAGCCATCCCATGTCCCCACTGGTCTTTTTTACTGGGCTTCTTCCTCTTCCTTTTGCCTCCCTGACACAGGTGATGCAAAGTCATCATAGAATCATGGAATGGCCTGGGTTGCAAAGGAGCACGATGCTCATCCAGTTCCAACCCCCTGCTGTGTGCAGGGTCACCAACCAGCAGCCCAGGCTGCCCAGAGCCACATCCAGCCTGGCCTTGAATGCCTGCAGGGATGGGGCATCCACAGCCTCCTTGGGCAACCTGTTCCAGTGTGTCACCAAGGACGTGGGTGAGTAGGCCTGAATCTAAACACAGCATGTCAGCTGCAAAGGCTTAGAAAGCACAGCTGATGGCAACTATAACCCCTTGACTGCATACTTAGCCTGCGATAAAAGTAATTAGCCAGTCTGGGAGAAGCCAGTGGGAAAAGCAAATGCTGAGATGTAAAGAACGTAATGAACTGTTTACAAGGGGATGTTAACATTGTGTCCTTCTTCTTCAGCTGCTGAATAGCTGACCCACCGTGTAGATAATGTGGTGGTACTTCTGTTCCTATTGCAGTTCACAAAGCTGCTGGATCTCGAGGATTAGCCACTGCTTAATCCAGTTTGTTATTTCAAGAAGCACAGCCTAGTGGAGCCTCAGGTCAATGGGAGAAGTTGATGGGCGTTCACTAAAATGAAGGCTTGTGGGAAACAACAAACCTAGAGTAATTTCCCTCATGAAAAGAATTAAGAAAATAAGTCTTCAGAGGAGTTGAAACCTGACAATGCTTTCACTTTGAACCCATCTTCTCTTTCTGGGGGTCCCCCAGCCACCTGCTTTCTCAAATGTCCATGGTTAGGGTTATTAGGATCAGAGGGGGTAGCTGCTCATTGAAATAAACCCAAAAAGAAGTCTGTGGCAAGGAGCAGAAGGATGAGGAAGGGAACAGAGGTCAAAAGTTATGAAAACTAGGTTGGTAAAACATATTGCTCAAGCCATGAATGTTCATGTCAGTTTGCAAGTTGAATAAACTGTGAGCTAATGAGAGAAAGAGGATTCTTCTACATGTAATTAAGTCTATCCAAAGTTCACAAGGGATTGGTGAAGAATTTCCTTTATCTGTGTTTCCTGTAAACGTAGAAAAACTAATGAGCAGCGGATCTATTTTTCTTATCAGAAATAGAGATAACAGCTATCTTAATTAAAACTATTACTTTTACATAAGCACCATGAAAGAGCATCCATAGTACTGGAATAAAAATTGGTGTTCGCATGAGAGCAGGGAGAAAGCAAGAGAGATTTATTCAGTGATCACTTTTCCATATGATAATACAAAGTTCTCAAAGCATTGCAGGACTGAAGCTGTTTTCAGCCTAAACATTTTTAAAATCATTATGACCTTCACCCTTAAACCTAATGGAGTTCCTAATTCATACTGACTAAAGCAGGACCCAAGCAGTAAAGCCCCTCAGTACTTCAGATGTACTTTCTTAGAGCAGCATTTCAAGTGGGATTGCTAAGCCTGTCCTACTGCTGCTCTAGAGATTCTTGCAGCTCCAAGAGATACCAGTTGCTTGCATATGGTGACACAAATATAACACCTGAATCTCCAATGCTGAGCACTTTACACGGGAGGGTGGAGGTTCAGAGGTTCTCTTTTCTCATTCCAATGTTGGTCCAGCAATACATTAAAAGCATAAAATTTCAAAGACCAATAGAGCCTTGCAAATTTATTGTCAGCAACAACATACACATTGCAGCTTGATTAGATTTCATTAGGATGAGAAGTAATAGCTTTAAGTTGCACCAGGGGAGGTTCAAGTTGGATGTTAGGAACAATTTCTTCTCAGGAAGAGTGGTAATACAGTGGTACAGGCTGCCAGGGAGGTGCTCCAGAACTGTGGAAATGTGGTACGGATGGACATGGTCATTGGACATGGTGGGGGTGGGTTGGCATTGGAGTTGGGAGTCTTAAAGGTCTTTTCCAACCTTAATAATTCTATGGTTCTATGATTCTATGCCAGTGAAATTCCTGGTTGAAGCTGACCCACTCTGACAAACTTTGTCCAAGTGTTTTTTGCTTAACTGTAATTATTCAACCTCTAAGGAAAAAATATACAATAATAAAACCACTGTTTTGGTCAATGTATTTCTTTGCTGCTGTTGTGCAGAGGTTTTGTCTCCTTATTTATTTGTCTGGCAGGTGATTAGATGTGAGAATAGGTTGACACGTTTTGATTGCTTGGCTGGGACTGAACGTGGGTAACAATATTAGTGCTTAAACAGGAGGGAGACTGACTTCTTATGCAATCTAATAGTGATTGGACAAGGGGGAATGGCTTTAAACTAAAGGAAGGGAGAATTAGGTTAGACATTAGGAAGAAAATCTTTACTCATAGAGTGGTGAGGAACTGGAACTGATGTTCAGAGAAGTCCTGGATGTTCCATCCCTGGAGGTGCTCAAGGCCAGGTTGGATGGGGCTCTGGGCAACCTGACCCAGTGGGGACAGCCAGCCCATGGCAGGGGGGCTGGAATTAGGTTATCCTTAAGATCTCTTCCAACCCAAGCCATTCTATGATTCTATGATTTATCTTCCAAACTGATGAAGCAAACTCATTTTCTAGATCTAAATGGCTTGAATCCAGCACTAAGAAACTTTATGCCATACTGTCCAACTCCTTCACTTACCTATTCTAACCAGAGTTCTGAACCTTCAGATCCCTCTGTATTATTGGGAAAATTTGCCTATCAAAAGCCTATTGCGCAAAATTTGTCTAAGTTAATCCCTCAGATAGCTGAGATTCCAGTTGTCTAGCACTTAGGTTGCTAAATATAGAGAAGATAAATCCTATCCCATATGTCTCAACAGCTGTAAAGTAAAAAATATACCCGGGGTTACGCTGTCTAGTGACTGATTAAAAGTCCTCTCCTGTTAAGCTAGTTTCCCCTGCCACATTTCACTCATCTTTTTAATAAGATTGTTCTGAATGGTCAGATTGAAACAGTATTATTTTTGCTATGTTAGAGGTTGATTCTCTTTGGTCAATCAGTTCACTGATGTCTTCTTAAAGGAAGTGAAATATATTTACTCACTAGAGTGTTAGGATCCACACAACAGCTGAACTGGCTTGCCATAGCATTGTGAATGAGACACTCTGACAGATCATTATTCAGTAATAATGATAGATAGATAGTGATAGATGTTTGTATCATTATTACAAAAATAGTGATTTTATTGAACTGTTCTGTACTCCCTGCTTTTTCTCTTCTGCCACATACAGCTTCTAGGATTAAGATTAATGTTGAAGAAAATACATTGCTCATAATGCGGAAAAATCAGTGTGTAAGTACATCCTGAAGAGATACAGATTATCACACTGGTACAACGTAGTACCACTGCTAAACTGCTGGAGAAGTCAGTAGATCCCTTGATGTGTGCAGCTCCGTGCATGGAGATAAGCATTCACTATTTCAAGTCCAGCTGGTCAAAAGTCAACATTTTCATTTTATGGGAAATTTGCTTTAACAAATATATTCTTTGTTTCAAGTTGAAACAAGTGTTTGAAGTTTCCCACAAGTAGGAAAAGTGTTATATAGCCCCATTTGAACACAAAAATGCGCTTTGATTAAGAAAAGAAGTTTTGCTGAGTATTAAGAAGCAGCTGTCCTTGGTTTTTTTTTTTTTGCAGCATCTCGAACAGCAAAACAGTGTAGTGCTAATGACTAATTTCATGAAGTATTTCAGAATTTATGGGAAAACCAAGGAGAATTCTGCAGAAAGTTCTGAAAATAAATGTAGTGTTTGTTCATTTCTAGGACTGCTTAAGAAGAAAAAAAATAAAGGGGGGGAGGAGTTTCCAAAGTTTGCTCTCCATTCTATCTTAGAATCATAGAATCATAGAATGGCCTGGGTTGAAAAGGACCACAGTGATCATCTAAGACTCAACCCCCTGCTGTGTGCAGGGTCACCAACCAGCAGCCCAGGCTGCCCAGAGCCACATCCAGCCTGGCCTTGAATGCCTGCAGGGATGGGGCATCCACAGCCTCCTTGGGCAACCTGTTTCAGTGCCTCACCACCCTCTGGGTAAAAAACTTCCTCCTAATATCCAACCTAAACCTCCCCTGTCTCAGTTTAAGACCATTCCCCTTATCCTATCACCATCCACCCTAATAAACAGCCGTTCTCCCTCCTTTTTATATGGTCTCTTCAAGTATTGGAAGGCCACTTCTTCCTTAAGAAGAGGAAGTAATTGTGAGAGCTTGTGAAGCATCTCATGAAAATGCCCACAATTTCTGGAATAAAAAGACATTTCATAGGATGACTTGAGAATATAAATATCTTTGTTTTATGTCACATAGTATTCTGCCTAATCTTAGAAATTGAGCTGTTCAGATAGTCATTTGACTGAAAAAAAATAAAATGAAATAAGAAAACAGGCAAAAACTCCCCAGATCTTAGTGGTGAAGGTATGGCTTCCACCATCAGAATTGAGTGAGATTTGCTGATACTCTTCTGCACAAAAAGCTCTTAATTCTGGAGTAATGGGCACATAGAATTCCTTGCATTTCTGTTTTCATTTATTTTTTTCTCACTGTGATCATGTTCTCATTCAAAGTAAAGCACTAAAATTCTGAGAGCCCAATCAAACTTTGCAGTTCATCAAAAGAAATGACAGGAGGATAAAGGGGAGAAGAAAAATTAAACTGGAAACTTCTGTTCCTTGCTTCATATCACTGCGCAGAGTGCAGATCCTCTGCTGAGTCCGGGTTTGAATAACTCAAATGCAGAAATTACCTGAGCTGAATCCCATCCCAAGAACAATCCATCAGCTTTGGTTAAATGCAAGCTGACAGCAGCTCTGGCAATGCTTCATCTGCACTGGCTGCTAATATCAACATTAGCTCAGCGTTCAATCATAGGAAGTCAAACAAATCTCAGAGTCTGATAGAAATATATACAGTGGGCACGAAGATAGACTCTAATTTTGCTTCCATGTAAATCTGCTTCATTTCTTGAAGCTGTTTTTGATTTACTGTGAGGTATGTGTGCGCAGGATGCAACCCAAGGAACACATCTGTACGATGATAATTTTCATACCAAAGATATGTTTGGTGCATTACAAATAAAGCAGCAATCCCCTCAATAATCTAGTTCAGACAAGAGCCAAACAGATCAGACGCGAGTATAAATAGCAAACCACAGGCCTGCTTTTCTATAACTGCCAATTTATTATTGCAAGTCTGCCTCTTTTTTTCCCCAATAGTTCCAGCTTCTGGATTCCTGTGACTACTTAAAATATCGTGCTTCATTAAAAAGCAGGAAAAAAAAAAAGAAAAAAGAAGCTTCTTACTCCACATTGGTGGGAAAACCCTGAAAACGTGGCATTTTAGATGAAGGCTCAATCAGCAGAATGCAAATATAGGTGAACCTAGTGAGGGATGTGAACCAAGGCTATTTGAAGGCCTGCAACCTCATATACCACAGGAGTGGAATGTTTGTGGTTTCAAGGCAAATGTGTCTGAGCCAAAAAATGTAAATAATCTGTACATGCACAAAAAATTAAAAAAGGAGAATTCAGAAGATTCACCAAATCTTAAAGTGCAAAGCAATATTTCACAAATCAGGGATGTGAGCTGGTAAAAATCTCAGGATAAATTCTAGACACTTTCCCATGCCCAAACCCATATCCCTGTTATAACCTCTGTATTTCATGGCTGCCTCCACTGAGATTTGAGTTTGTTCCCATCTCTAAGAGCACTGGATCTGGATATTGTCCTGAGTTACCTCTTTTTAATACATGTATATATATATGTCTTTTCCAGCTGTTCTCAGTGAATTTGCACGAGAAATAACTTCTGACAAATCTTCTTAGCAGTGATCTGGCTTAAAGCAATGTCTTCGAGCATTTTGGCAGATGTTTCTCCACTTCCTGCAGTCAAGCACATGCTTGGAGATGGGGTAGGGACTGCAGAGGGTTGTGCTCCCTGCCCCGAGGCAGAACCAGTCAGTACAGAACAGATCAGTGGCACAGACATTTGCACACAACTCATCTGTGACCCCACATTTGCCTTTACATTGGCCACCCTTAAAAATTTGGAGTCTTCATCATTATTAGATCATAAAACCATTAAGGTTGGAAAAGACCACTAAAGTCACCAAGTTCAACTCCAACCCACCTCCACCACCTTGACCACATCCCTCATGCCACATCTCCATGGTTCTGAAACACCTCCAGGAATGGTGATCCCAGCATCTCCTTGGACAGCCTGTGCCAATGCATCACTACTCATTTGGAGAAGAAATGTTTCCTAATATCTGAACCTTCCCTAGTGCAACGTACGGCCATTACTTCTCTTCCTATCAACCTTTCATACCTATCAAGATGGGTAAATGAAAGTATTCAGTGTCACTTAAGCCTGGATTCATCCTTGTGCATCTCCCTATCCTTGCCTGTGGTTTTCATCTAAGCACATTTTGCTTCCCTTGGTAGTTTGATACAAATTTACTTGGTTTTGTGAAGGAAAATTATGTGAAGGAAAGGTAGTTATGCTGCATAATAGCAGATTACCTAACACTGGCTGTTGAGCATCTGTCCTTTAGCCACTATTCAGCTGCTGGATCCAGGTGTAGGGATTGGGAAGGGGAGGGATGGGCAGAAAGGCCCAGCATTGTGCAGCAGTCTCAAGGCAGCATGTGAGTGATGTGTGGGAAGACAAGGCTAGATGATTCAGAGGAACAGTGAAGTATCTTGAAAAAGAAAGAACTGTAGAATCATAGAATAGTTTGAGTTGGAAGAGACCCTTAAAGGCCACCTGGTCCAACTCCCCTGCAATGAGCAGGAACACCTGCAGCTCCATCAGGTGCTCAGAACCTCATCCAGCCTGATTGAATGTCTCCAGGGACTTCGCATCCACTATAATGGAGGGCAAGGAGAGGATGAGTTGATGATGCAGTTAGAGCAGTGGTGGAGAGCTGGAGATATCACTATAGTTGGGACAGAGATTTATTTCCTCTTTTTTAGCCCACAGGTCCCAGAGAGATTCATTTGACTTTCACAAAATTTGCCATCCCTTTAGCGTTCCTGCACCTTAGCTCATCACTTGTGCCTGCAAGGATGTGGTTTGGAGACAGGCCCTCCTCCTGGCAGCTTGATGTAGGCGAAAAGACCAACACCAGATGGAGACAGTATAAAAATAAAGCTAAAGGCCAAAAGAGCTAAGGGGAAATAAACAAGTGCTTCTGAAAAGACTTGAGCTCCTGTGTAGCACAGCCCAAGAGATGTCCTGCCCTGCTTGGCAAGGACCTCTCTGCTCTGGGCTCCTTTCCCAACCTGTCATGGTGACTCTAACAAGAGCAGTTACGAGAGCACAGATCCAGTTCCCTCTGAGTTCATCAAACACTATGGAGAGCAATACTGGGCCTTTCTTACCATAGCACAAGAGAGAGAGTTTTAGACAAAAGAAAGAAGACATAGACAAGTTTATGGCAGTTTGAGGTCTAAAAAGGCTGATTTGCTCCTTTAAAGGCACAAACCATTGCTTTCTACTTGGCAATTTCCAGCAGCCCAGTTGGGCTGACTGCTCTGCAAGATTAGCACAGACAGTACATACAGTGCCCTCCATAAGCATCCTACAGCCTGAGTTGACTGCTATCACTGAGAGCTTTTCTGCCAACACCAAGAAATATCGGACCAGGCCTATAACATAAACAAGTCGCTGTAAAGAAATATAAGTTGTCCAGGGAAGTGGTGGAGTCACGGTTCCTGGAGATGCTTCAGAATCGTGGAGATGTGGCACTGAGGGACGTGGTGAGTGGACAGGGTGGGGATGGGTTGGGGTTGGACTGGGGGATCTGAGAGGTCTTTTTGAATTTTACTGATTCTGTGATTCTAAAGAGGTAAACAAGCCTGAAGACAGATGTGGGTCAATGCGTGAGGATGTTCCCTCTGGAATGGTGATGCTCAGTCTCTGGTTCAGTTATGTGCTTCTTGTTTCAGAACACTGCTACTAAATGTAAATAAAAGTCATCCTTGGCAGCTGAGCAGATGGACTTTCCAGCCCTTTCAGGGTCATTAGCCTCTGCATCAATCTGATACGGGTAGTGGACAGACTCAGTCAGGAACACGAGTTCCTGAGCACGATCATCAGCCCTTTGCCCATCATGCAAGGAGCTGTGGGTAACAGCTTTTCTGGTGGCAGTACATTTTCTGTCCTATGGCCACGATGGGACATCAGCTCCTTACAATTCCCAGTAAATCCATCTCTAAACAGAGAAGGAAACGTGTTAGAGATTTGCAAAAGAGAAAGACTCTACTTCATTTTGTCTTTTTTTCCTCAGTGTCGCTTATAAAGAAGTCCAGAGTTTTGTTTTCACTACAAATTACCACATAGATCTGTTGTAATAATGTTCTTCACATCACCAGGAGATGAGAACATGGGATCTAACTGCAATCAGGGCAAGTTTTTGTGATGGAGAGTGGTCTTTCACTCAAGCTGTTTTCTGCTTTCTTTACTACTGTCCTAGACAACAGGGGCTTTTTAATAAATATTTATTCTATTAACACTATTATGAATCTGAACAATGAACAATAAATGATCGACATGGTTTGGATAGTAGAACTACATGTATCAATGGAAGTTCCCTTGGAATACACAAAGTTGTTTCTGCTAACAAAGAAAACATTTGAACGTGCTTATAGTTTTCAGGCAGAGAAACACAATGTCTGTAGATGAGAAAACAAGGGGTTTAGTGTATCTCCAATGACTTTTCAGCACTCTCTCTAGTAATGGCCAGCTGTTCTGGAAATAACTCGCCTGAAGCTGTGCTGAACAGTGAGGAGATAATTTGTCAGTGGAGGAAGTATGTATTTTGGCTGAAAATACTATGAGAATAACACCTCTATTGAGGAAGAGGCTTTTAAAAGAATAAAAATGGTTTCCAAATTTGTTCAAATCCAAATGGCTATTGAAGATGAAGAAAAAAAAAAAAGATAAAAAAAAAAGATAGAGTGCTTTTTAAACTATTGAAAAGAGTAAAATGTTAAGGAAAGGTAAAAATACACTTGTCTGACCAAATTTTAAGTAAAACTTGCTCATAGTTAACTGTAGTGTGACCTTTTCTTCCTGAAATGTGATGATAAAGGGAAGTGTTAACTATCTTGAGTGTTAAATGAAATGCTTTGCTTCAGACTTGCCTCATACATTTTCCAGTATTCTTTCCAGGACATCCTTTCCTAAATGCCCTTAAACTAGGAAAATTGCCAAAATATTGTATTTTAGGTGAAGATGAAACCCTTTTTCCTGCCACCCTAATTTTTCTACTTCATCCACCTGGCTGAAGAAAGCTTATTCCCTTTGCTCTCCTCTTGACCTCATCTATTACAGCTGGCAGATATCCTGGAGTGTGAGGGTTTTCATCCCATCCAAGAGTCTTAAGATCTGAGTATTCACTACAATGATTTGGGAGTATTCTTACCATCTGTATAGACATCCATCTCAATAACTTTTTCCATTGTAAATGATTGCAGTGAGCTTACTGCCAGGTAAATAATATAAATAGAGAGGACTTCTCTTGAAGAAACATATCATTACTGCAAAGCACCATTTAGTGAATGTGTACGTAGGAAATGATTGAACATGAGAATGAACATGTTGAACGAGTTGAAAATGATTGAAGGGTACTGAATTCTACATGTCTGGGTGTGCTGTGTTTACTGTGACAGTGATGTATGGATGGATAATGACATCTATGGAGAAGTTTGTTTTGTGGGAATAGAGAGATGCTACTGAAATAGATTCCCATCCTGACTGTCTGACATTTCAAAGATGTGCCTAGTGGTTGGCCCTAATTAAAACCCTAATGGGGGTTCAAACCCTAATGGGTTCTAATTTTCTCTTTTAGATAGTAGGATAAGCTATAGCACGTTGGGCATCATTTGCTTTTTCTCCCAGCTAAAATCATGACTTGCTTTCCCCTCAAAAAATGGAAATAGGATTGAATAAAGCAAACCCTTTCCAAAAAGGTGGAAGCATTTGGGGAAGCAAGTGGCTGACATTTCTGGTGGAGGGCAGGATCCTCACTATTAGCTCTGAGGAGTGTTAGGGTGGGTCTGATGAATGTGTAATGAGGAACCAGTGCAAGTGGGTATAGAGAGACCCACGCTCTGATGTCCTGTCCATCAGTCCAGAAAATGAGTACTGCAGTCACAGCACAGAAGTGGGTTCATTATAACCATACCTGAAGGATGTCATAACTCAGCTGCAATGCTGGGCTCTTGTCCATCCTTGCAGCGCTGCAGCAATCTAAGACCTTGCTGAAATTGGTCAGCATTAGGGAGCTACAGAACCAAGTAGGACCCATCTGAAGAGCCTTGCAGAGTGCTCCCAGTAAAAAGGCACCTCGGTGCCTAATGAGCATCATGGATGCCAAGGTGCCTGTGGCCATGCAGCTGTGGCTGTCATCTCCTCATCCCTGGCATGATGCAAGAACTGTGCTGGATGACCGAAGAGGGTAAAAGGAATAATTTATTCCTCCTTAATTTCATTCATAAATCCATGCCTGGTTGCAACAT
Organism: Tetrao urogallus; assembly: GCF_951394365.1. Taxonomy (NCBI): domain Eukaryota; kingdom Metazoa; phylum Chordata; class Aves; order Galliformes; family Phasianidae; genus Tetrao; species Tetrao urogallus. The sequence continues at coordinate 48,140,849 of NC_136820.1, read as the reverse complement.
GGTACTTCTAGGAAATGAAGTCTTCTTTTGTGGTTCTGATTCATGGTATGGTGGCATAATCAAAGGCTGACTGTATACCCATATCATCTGCTGATAGATTTTGGTCACTACAAGTTAATTCAAAACGTTATTAATTTTTGGCAAAGCATGAGCCATTGTTTTAAGTGAGATCCTCCCAGTACCCAAGAGAGGACATTAAGATGTTAGTTTTGCTTTTAGTTATTTCTGGCTTTGGGTCAGTCCAAGTGTTCTGAAAGAGCAGCTCCAGCTGTTTGATGCAGATCTTCATCCTTTTTGCTTCTCCAAAAAGGCAGATGAACCAATTGCAGCCATTCAGAAAATCCTTGCACTTTGCTTTGCTTGAGGCTATGGACGTGTGACTATGTGGCATCAGGAATTCAAGATCCAGAAGATCTGGATTCAGTTCTTGCCTGTGCAACAGACTTCAGACAAGTTATTAAGTGAGTCGTATTGCTTATTTGGGTAAGGATGTGTGAGAGCAGGGTAGCCCAAACATGTAATGTACCCCCTTGCTCTATGTAAGGACCTCACCTTGACAGCATAAACCTCCCTAATCCAGTCATGTTAAAATTCTCTAGGCTCATTTTAACATTTCAGTTAGCTGTCTTTCCTCATCCAGGCAACTATAACAGAGCCAGCAAAGCAAGGTTAATGTACAGTTAATGTACAGCTTTTGAAGTTCTCCAAGAAGACAACGCAACCTTTCTGTTTCCCTTTCATAGGATCATAGAATCATAGAATGGCTTGGGTTGGAAGGGACTCCAAGGATCATCAAGCTCCAACCCCCTGTCACAGGCAGGGTCAGCAACCTCCACATTTAATACTAGACCAGGCTGACCAGGGCCCCATCCAACCTGGCCTTGAACACCTGCAGGGACGAGGCATCCACAGCCTCTCTTTGCCAATACTCCAGCACCTGCACAGCACAGAAGTGCTTCCCGGTGTGCATGGAGAATCTTCTGTGTTTTGTGCCCAGTGTCTCTTGTCCAATAACTAGATACTACTAAGCAGAGCCTGGCAAGATGCCCTTGCATCTACCTGCAGGGATTTATGGACATGGGTGGGTGGGATTCTCCTGAATTTCCTCTGCTTCACGTGAAGCATCCCCAGCCTTCTCACCCTCTTTTCCCAGTAGAGTTGGTCCTTTCATCATCTTGGTGGCTCTTTACCAAACTCTTTCCAGTGTGTTCAGGTCTCTCTTGTGCTGGAGGAACAAGAACTAGACCCAGCACTCCAGGTGTGGCCTCACCAGTGCTGAGCAGAGAGATTGGATCATTTCTCTTGACCAAGGCACTAATGCTTTGCATCCTCCTCCTTTATGGGAAGGGTACATTGCTGCCTAATATTCAACTTGGTGTCTACCAGGATCCCCAAGTCCTTTTTATCTTTCTATCTGGATAGTCCCCAGCACGTCCTGGTGCCTGGGGTTGTTTCTTCTGAGGAACAAGATATTACCATTCTCCTTGTTGAACTCTGAGAGTTTCCCATCATCTCATTTCTACATGCCAGGTCCCTGGGGACATCAGCACGATCCTCTGGCACATGAGACATTTCCCTGTTTTGTGTTCTTTGCAAACTTGATGAGCTTGTACTTGTGTACTTGTGTACAACATGTACTTGGTGAAAGCAGGCTGCACAGCTGCAACAGCACCTTAGATTTCTGGGATGAAGCAAGTCTACAAACTTTCAAACTCTACAAATGTGGAGCAAAATGAGTTGGGAATCAAATGAATGAGTGTAAAGGAGCTAGAAACAGCCAGGACCAAAAATGTACAGGGAATTATTTTGTAGGGTAAAATGCCTGCCAGCCTGGATCTTAAATTGCAGCTGGGATTTAGACCTTCTGCTATACCAAGTTCAGTCAGGAAAGAAGAAAGAGAAAATATTAACTTTCTAATCAGTGCCAAGAAGTGGGCTAAACTCTATGTCTTAGTGGAGCAATCTGTTTTGAGGCTTCTGGTTCTTTCATATCCTTATGGAGTACAGTTAGGCAAAGCAATATACATAAAATAACTCTCTGGCTGCAAATATTACTTTCGAGTCATGTTAGAGCCAATTTCTCCCTCTCTCTCCCTCTTTCTTTTTTAAAATAAAGCAACAAACCATGTAATAATAATGATGAGAAGATTTATCCTAACTTAAATGACTGGTTTTGGGGGATCAAGTTGCAGGACCAAAATCCATAACTCTGAGGGATTTACAGTTCCTTTTGTGGTGATAAAGGCAAAATCATTCACAGCACTTTCCTTAATGCAAAAAGCCTGCATTCTGCTCCTGGGCCAAGTCTCTTGCCACCAAGAGAGTGTGCTTTTGTTGGAAGGGCTGAGCACAAATGGTGGCAACGAGCCTCAAGGACTGGACTTCAAAGTAATCTGTGGTTGCCCCCATCAAGGGAGTGGTAGGAGGAGGCAGAAAACCTCTTCCATTTGTAATACATTTTTCTCCCCCTTCCTTTATTTAAGACCCGCAGCCCTCAGTCTTTCCTCTGTTCCTTTCCTTCAGGGCTGCACAGAAGCTATATTTGCCACTAATCTTTAGCAAATGTGTTCTTGAAAACAAGAAGTATTGTGAACATACAGCTGGGCTTGGATCTGCATCTAGTCCAGTTACTGGGACCATGAGAAGAGGAGCTCAGATCCTTCACTGCCCTCGACTGTCTTCTGTGCCACCAGGATCGGCACCACACATCTCTATAGGCAGTCCAGCATCTTTCATGTTTAGAGAGCAGCATCACAGATGTGTTCTCATTCTGAGAACATGACACTTCAGCCTGCAGCTCTTTCCATCATTTATGCCTACTCTGGAGGGCCCACAAAGCAATGAATGATCCCACAAGCTGCACCCCAAAGCAGCAAGGTGTCATCTAGCAGGACCCTGCATTCAAATAATGCTGACCAGAAGACAGCTGTCTCATGAAAAACAAACCCACAGTCCACTGATTACCTAAGATAACAGCATGTGCTACATAAAATCAGAGAAAGCCTAAGTTGTACTTTGCAACATCTTTCAATCCACATACATTGAGTTCTGAGTCCAAAGTCCAAAATGTCCGTGTTTCTTGGCTACATCTTTGGGATTCTTCAAGGATATCTTGAATGAGTTAATGCATCAGTACTGATAGTGAATTCCAAAAGCTTGGAAATGTCTTTACTCACACAATCCTCCCTCCGTAGTTTGGGTAATCCTTGCCGCTCTCTCCAAACCGTTCCCAGTTCTTGTCTCTGTTTGTGTGGCTCTAAAGTGGTAGAAAGTTTCAGACAGTGGGTTTCTGCTGCCTTCAGATTCTCTTTTCTGAAGGCACAACCAATGCAGTTTTGTCCACACTGATATACTGTGCTGTATCAAACCTTTCTCTGGTTACGAGACACAGATAAGATCCTTGCCTACCATCCCTTGCCATCGTTATGGATGCTCTATGGCTAGTTGGCATGGCCATTTTGGCCTTATTGCCTTAGTGTTGAGGAACTTCTGCCGCAGTTTCAAACAAGTCCATCAGATTCCCTTCTGAAGCCTCAGCTTTTCAGTCCAAAATCCTCAAGGATTAAGAAAAAGTTTGAAAGCTTCCATGTTGCAATGAAATGGTTCATAGAGCTTCAAAATGTGTAACATGTTTTCATTTGTATTGTACCAAGACGACCTTCAAACAAATGGTTTTTGTTTTCCTCTGGCCTGTGATTGTTCTTTCATTTATTCATTTATTTATTATTCACACATCTCTATTAAATACTTAAAAAATATAAAGCATAAAATTATAATCTTCATTATTACTTAAAAGCAGAGTTTTGCTCAGAGTTTTGCTCATGTGTCTACATCTCAACTTACCAAGTACTGCAGCACATTATTGTGAGATATATGCCATCTTATAAAATTATAATAATATCCCCTAAGTGAAAAATGAGTTCACATAACCTCCTTTGAAATAAACCTTTCAAGGGCTTTCACAGTGGCATTGCAGAGCTGACATTCAATTTTTAATCACATGGACTAATGTCCCTCTAGTGACTTGTCCAGACAGTTGATAGGATTGTTACTGCTGCCAGAGTGGCTTATGATGTGCTCAGGGTTGCAGTTACCATTTACAACCAACACTGAACACATCAAGGTAGATGGAACTTAGCTACTGGAGTTTCAAATAAGTTGTAAACTCTCCTGTTTTATCCTCAATTGGAGGATATTTCTGGTCAGTATTCCTACAACCAAGCTGAACTTTGCACTGGAGCAGTTAGGAGACAGGTATTTTTTCCACCTTGAAAGTCTGTGTTAGTTGCAGGTTCCTATGGGGAGGTGAAAAAAATGTAAGGATCCCAGATGTTTTTCACTCCTGAGAAATGAAAGAGAATCCAGAGTGCTCAATGATAAAGCATGTAGCAAGGTAACTACTTCCAGAAGAAAAAGGATCATCCCTGAGTAGTCGCAGCAGGACTTTTAATGATCTCCTTGGCTGACATCTTGCACTGGTAGTTTGGTTGGTATGCTCAGCAGCTTGCAGTATGAACTCAGTCTTAGGAAGACCTGGTCCCATTGCTGGTGCAGTCTTAAGGCTACGTTCAGTAACATCTTTGAGAAAAGGAAAGTGGTGGGGTCACTTTCCCTGGAGGTGTTCAAGAACTGTGGAAATGTGGCACTGAGGGACATGGTCAGTGGGCATGGTGAGATGGGTTGGGGTTGAATTCACTGGTCATTTCCAACCTTAATGATTCTGTGATTCTATGATTCTATGGACAAGTGGTCCAGGCAATGTAAGAGACCTCCTTTCAGCTGGGCCTCCTGGGTCATTTGATGCATGTTGGGAGGATGCTTCCCAAAATAACGATGATTGAATATCTGTCTGAAAAATATCCATCAAAGCCTATGTAAGTAGCAAAGGAAAAGGAAGAAGCAAAATTAAAAAGACTTCCTCCTTGCAGATAAATATTTATGTGTCTCTTTAGACAGAGCGCCAGACACTTTGAAGTGGGATTTTTGCAAGCATCTCCTATCAGATAATGGAGACCTATTTATGCTCATATCAACATTAGATCCTCTCTCCCGTCTGTGGCCCATGGCTCTGTCTCCCTGTTCAAATATCCTGGCATGGTCTGGAGAGATGAAGTGACCTTGACCTCAGGCATTGGAAGAGGACAATTTCACTTTGAGTATCAAGACATTCAGCTAGCAGAGAAAAACAGTGTTGTATCTTTGAGATGATCAAACCTGACCTCAGGAGGCTTTAAAACAAACTGATTCTTCAGGAGGTTTTGATACCCCCACCTACTGTTCCCCCTTTCATGAATGCACTCCCAGTCCAACTCTAAGGATTCTATGATTCTGTGAGAGCACATAGAATAGAGGTATTAGCTGTACTGAAAGACACAATACACTGCAAACTTTGGATGAGATCAAGCTGGTTCTGCCAGGAGTCCCTGCTTGCCTCCCAGAGATCTTGTGTGCTGAACCTGGAGAGGGATCAATCCCTCAAAACAGCCAACTTCACATATGGGCATAGGAGAGGACAGCTTTGTAACAGTGGGAAGGGTGATGCCTCATCTGCATCCGGAGAAGCACCTTCAAACTTTGAATGCTCTTCTGCTGAAGCATGAAGCCTTTGAAGTGATCACATCTCCTTCCTTGCTAAGTAATGTTTTTACAGCAAACAGCTAAAATTCCAGTAGAGACCTTAAATGAATGCTGTCTTTTGAGAGTGTAGGTTTTTCTGGTAGAGGTGGTCCCTGATTTCCATACAAAAGGGATTCAAATATACAGTAGCCCTTCCTGACATGCAGTCATTGGGGGAGTATACCTGTCACACTGGTGAGAGAATTGCTTCTGTCCCTCAAAGAACAGACCTGTCTCTTGAGCTCCAAGCAAGCATGGATGTCTGCGTGTTTCCCCTATGCACTCTGGAGGAAGGAGAGAGACATCCAGAACTAAACAAACTGAAAACCTGACTGCTTTTCAGGAGACAAATAACACTATTTTTCTCCCCAGTCCATGAAACACTTCTTTTAAAATTTTCTATAATTTAATTAAGAGAGGAATTCACATTCATTAGAAGTTTATCTGCTCAGTAGCCCTTCATGTGGTCCCAGTCAAAGAGAGTGAATGAAGGCTCTGTGAAGCTATCCAAAATAGCCTTTATTTCAGCCCCATCACCATATATTCTTAAACAAACAACTGAAGTTGCATCTTTAATCAAGGCATCCCCTGCTTTCCTCGCACACCCCCAAAAACAGCTGAATTTCTTTGCTACTGGAGAGCAGGGGAGAACAGGATGAGGGAGGGAGAGAAGGTATCTGGAGGGCTGATCCATAGAGCAATAGCTGATAAACCCTCAGCACTGTGGACAATAGGAGTCGTGTCTTGGGGTAATGCCTGGGAGATTCTTTGATTGACACCACATGCCAGCCAGATATCAGCAGAGCCACTGAACGCCTCTTCTTCTGAAGCAAAATGAGCATTAGTTTCTCACCACAGGCTGGCCTGATTTTTAGACTTATTTTTAAAAAGCATCCTGCAAAATAGTACTGAAAAAGACCGAGGATGGATTTTACCCTGAGGGGAGCAGCTGTGACATTCTCAGCCTACCTTTGGCATCACACACGCCATGGATGCACCCTGGACCATTCAACACACCAGGAAGGGCAGGTGTGTATTTCTATATGCAGTGACATACGGTGCATAGGTACACCAATTTCCCTTGCTGATCAAATTATTTTGATTATTTTTGTCACTTTCACAGAATGACTGAAGATAAAATTGCTGTTTACGTACATCGTACTCAAAGAAGAGCAGTTGATATTTCTTGTTGTGAAGCTCATCCTCAATTTTGTCTGCTATTCATGTGGAAATTCCCCTCAGAGTTCATATCAGCAGAGACTGAGCCAGTGCACCATGAGAGGGAATGGACCTTGTCCCGTGGATGACTTTGAGAGCCACAAATCCATGATCCAAAGCACTGCCAAATGGTGCTAGGAGACAAGGTGGGCCAGAGCAGTGTATCTGGAATACTACAGTGGTGTTTTTCATCCAAAGATGAGGGATATGGAATCTGGGGTAAAAGTTTTAGCTTTAATCCTTTCTTGATGCTAGGTATGACTGTAAGCTGAAGTGATACAGAAAAATGAGGCTTTAATTTCTAGGTGGCATCACCCAGCTTGGTCCAAAGGGAAGCAGGACAGCCCTGACATGCAGCATTAACTCCTCCATGCAGTGCCAGGAGGCACCAGCAGCTATCCTGCACCACTTTGGCACTGTAGAACCTCTCATCCAGGTGACCTCCCCCTGGAGCAGAGGCACCAATTCACACGTATTTGTCCACTTTCATCCTTGTGGATCTTCTCACTTGATTTAATTTTGGGGGAATCAAAAGAGCTGTGTGTGCCTCCTGCCCCAGCCTTTCTCAAGGCTGGCCCCAAAGCACTCGACTCTTTTCACAACATGATGTAATTCAAGGCCTGCACACTATTTTAGCACAAACCAAGGTGCTTACAGGGCTTTCCAGAAATAGCATTAGTGTGGAACAGTACCTGCTCTTCACAGCCAGCAAGGGCCCAGCCCTCCCCTTTGGGCTGGGTAAACTTTCTCCTTAGCCTGTGGTTACACTCAGCAGGGTGACTCTCTTAAAAACGACCTCACATAAAGGTGAATTCAAAGGTATTTTACCTGGCCTGGCTCAGGTTTCAAATAGAGGTGTCCCCAGCTGAAATTGTGCTCCTTCAGGGATGGAGAAGATGTTGTATGAGCCAATTTTTGAGTTTCTTATATAGATCCCCCAGAGCTATGCAGACACACAGAGCATATGCATGCATTATGCCTATCTGCAAGATTTCAGCACATCTCTCTGCTCACATCCCCCAGATTTTAGATATTTATTGCTCTGCCCTTGGGTACAAGTGCTGAGCAGTGCCCATGGCTAGAGCTCTTGTACCTTGCCAGCTATTTATGAGATCTATTGTATTATCAGAGATTTATGTCTAAGCTGGTTTGAGAAGAGAGCACATCTCTTCTGGGCACATCTCTTTAAAAATCCATAGAATTTTTTAGAAATCATCTTGAGGAAATGCTGAGGGAAGCAAGAAAGAATCAGGCAGTTAACTAAAGTCATCAGAAAGGTGTAAAATGAAAGAATGAGCCATTATGGGCTTGCTTCCCACTCCAGCATACCAAGAAATGGTTTCTGCTCCAATAGGCACATGGGAATGAAAACTGGAGTTCCCTTCTCTGCCTCTTCCCTTCTGCATCCCTGTCAGCTCCATTCATGCCTTCAGGTCTGATATCCTTCAAGCAAGCTGCTCCTTGGATCTTTCTCCCAACCAAGAGGCCGCTGCAAAAGTGACACCAAAGAATGGTCCCTCAGGAGGCAAGGAGATGTGAAGACAAGCCTGGAGCTGAGTGCATGTTACAGAACTTCCCCCATGCTGCCTTTCTGATCTTTTGTACATCAAAGGAGTATTGGTTTGTAAAGCCCTAGAGCATCTGTGTTGCTTTCTTATCTCCTGCCATACTGAGCTGAGTTCTGGGCCATGAGAAAGATCTCTTTCTTGTGACTCTGCCAGTCTCCTATTTCTCCCCTCTTCCATCTGTTGTCTGATTGGGCTCTCACTAACTCCAGTAAAAACAAAAAAGCCCTCATCAAACAGGCACCCAGTGGTGAGAAAGGAGTGATTACTCCTTGAATGAGAAGAGAAAGACTGGAGGTCTCCTCTTAAGTGGGGTTTGTGTAGATATTCCATACAAGTGGCACAGAATAGCAAGAAGAGAAGAAACTTTCAGCAAATAATGTCCCAATATCACATTTCTTGGTGTGGCTCTGCACAAACTAGAGACTTTTAGGAGTGCACAAACAGGGACTCTTGCTGCAGCAGGAGTCTCTGTTGCATGTCCAGGAGGCTCAAAGGTGTCCCTGCAGGTAGTTGTGGAAAGTGGCACCCCTCAGAAATATAACAGAATGGGCTTTTATAATAGAATGGTGTGAATTGGAAGGGACCTCAAAGATCATCAATTTCCAGCTCCGCTGCTGCAGGCAGTGTTGCCAACTGCTGGATCAAGCACTAGATCAGGTTGCACAGGGCCTCATCCAGCCTGGCTTTGAAAACGTCCAGAGATGAGGCATCCACAACCTAAATATTGAACCTAAATATTGCATACTATATTCTTGAGCCATCCAGGCTTTGGGCACCTCCAGGGATGGGGCATCCACAACTCTGAGCAGCAGTGCAAGGGCCTCACCACCCTCTGAATACAGAATTTTCACCAGAGCAGATCAGCTGGAACTTGAGAGGATTAAGAGATTACAGTGGAATCAGGAGAAAAAGGCATGGATATTCCCAATGCCATCTAGCTCTGTGAATTTTCTTTAGCTCTACTCCTTGAGCAAACTCAATACACGATCAGTATGACCAGAACAGGCCACCCCCATCACCAGCTTCCCTATATTATCCCTGATCCACAAGGCTTAAGAATCACAGAATCACAGAATCACAGAATGGCCAGGGTTGGAAGGGACCTCAAGGATCACGAATCTCCAAGCCCTCTGCCACATGCAGGGCCACCAACCTCCACATTTAATGCTAAACCAGACTGCCCAGGGCCCCATCCAACCTGGCCTTGAACACCTCCAAAGATGGGGCATCCACAACCTCTCTGGGCAGCCTGTTCCAGTACCTCACCACTCTCTGGGTAAAGAATTTCCCCCTGATGTCTGACCTAAATCTCCCCTCTCTCAACTAAAATCCATTTCCCCTCGTCCTACACATATCAACCCTTTCAAAGAGTTGATTCCCCTCCCTTCTGTAGTCTCCCTTTAGGTATTGAAAGGCTGCAATGAGGTCACCCCGCAGCCTTCTTTTCTCCAAGCTGAACAAGCCCCAAGAATACCCCCAACACATTTTCTAGAAGCAGAAATCAGAAATAGACAGAGCATCTCCCCTCACACACAGCCCTACCGAGGCCCTTCTCAGTGGTCAGAGGGAGGACCCTTCTGCTAACAGATCTCCAAAGCCTCAGTGTTTCACCTGTGCAAACAACCCCCAGGACTGAGAGGACAAGTTAAAAACGGAGCATGCAATTTAGCTCCTGCACATCTGTATTCCAGGCAGCGGTGAATGACAGAATGGTGGATCTCCAAAATAGACTCTGCTTGGCTAAACAACCCTGCTGCCAACTGATGGCTGTTTGTCTGTTTTCATTTGTACAGCCCTCAAACCTAATAAACACCTCAGACATGAAAAGAAAACACAAGGAACAACGAAGGTAAGAAAAACCAGGCCATTGAGTGCCTTTTTAAATAGATCGGCATGGAGTTGAGTGGCCAGACCTCTTTCCAAGTACATTCCTTTGCTAACATGAATTCACAGAGTGCTCCTGTGTGACTGTCTGGCAGGGACGTGGTGCTGTCACACTGCATCCGTCTCTCTGCAAGGCCAGGACTGTCTGTGGTCTGTCCAGGAGCTGACAGCATCCACAGAATAATGGCACATTTGATTTTCCCAGACAACATTTATTTATTTTCATTATACGACTGATTCCTTTATTGCTCTTAACTGCTTCATCATAAACACATTTTTATCTTGTCTAGGAATACGTTTTTTCTTCCATTTCCCTCCCCCTCCTCTCTCCATCACTTTGTCCTTATATTCTTCTTGCCTCTTGCTGAAGGTACCCTCTCTTTCTACAATATCTCAGCTTTAAGCAAGCAGATGCTTTTCCTCTCATCAGCTTGTGTAATCCTTGTTTTGCATCTGACATTTCTTCCATCCTCAAGGTTCTCAGGCAAAAAGACCCACAGAAGAATTTGCAGAAGCATCAACATGGAATTGCGGACAGAAAAGAAAGGAAAAAGTGTTTGTGGGAAGTGGTTTCTTTGCCTTCTCCAAAAGAGTGATAATTGGCACAGGCTGCCCAGGAAGGTGGTGGGGTCAACGTCCTTGGAGGTGTTCCAGAGCCATGGAGATGTGGCACTGAGGGATGTGGTCAGTGGGGATGGTGGGATGGGTTGGGTCGGACTTGATGATCTTAGTGGTCTTTTCCAATCTTAATGATTCTATGACTTGTATATAAATGGCACGTTGTCTGATACTTAATACTGATAATTAATGGTTTTGCTCTCTACCACCATGGAAATTCATTTAATCCACCTGACATGCATGCGGCCTATCAGCAGACAAGAAGCTGCCGAAATTCTTGTAGAGAGTATTGAACAGAAACCACTGAAATGAAATTGAGAAACGAATGACTGAGTATGCAAGGTCCTCATGACAATGTCTTTCCCTCTGTACTCATGGTGTCTACTGTGTCATTTTCTGACTACTTAAATTTCAAAATCCAAAAGCACTTCTTTCATTCTAATGCCTCTTTCAAATTCTCTCACTTTCATAGAGGCTTTATTGTCTGGATTTTCCAGGATGAACCAGAGTGGAAGAATCAGACAGTGCTTCCTCTTTTTGTGGCTTCTACCAAAGGGAAAATTAGGATTTGTGAGTCCTAATTCTCTCTCTTGGCTTTAGAGGCAACCAGAATACACACCAGAGTGAAGTATGTGAGAAAATATTCACCCCTTCTGAACAACCCCTTCTGAACAGCACATGAAAGATCTTTGATGAGCACTAGATTAGAGGTGTAGCCTTAGGTCTTGGCAGGAGGTGATCATAACAGCATGACCAGCATCGTGGAGCAAGATCAAAGCCTCTAGCTCAATGTTTTGCCTTCAGCAGTGCCTACAGTCAGATGGCAAGGGAGGGGGGGGAAAAGAGAGAAAAGAGGAAGAATTTAAAAAAGTAAAACTCAACACCACAAGCGCACAGTCTGAGCCTTCCTAGTTTTACCTTCCCATCTTTCAGGTCACGTCTGAAGGGCTCACTGTGTATTCACATTTCCTTCTCCAGGCAGGAATCATAGAATCACAGAATCATAGAATGGTTTGGATTGGAAGGGGCCTTTAAGATCATCCAGTTCCAAGCCCCTGTTATAGGCAGGGACACTTTCCTCTAGACCAGGTTGCTCAAAGGAACTTGTAGAGTGTTTCTAATACAGACAATTATCACAGAAGGAAACCATAATGGAAATTTAAATGTCAAATTCAATCAAGAGGAGTTCCAGTAGGTAGGTGGCTATGATCAGAAGCAGAATATGGTGAAGACACAAGACTTGCTCTGGTATTTTTTTCTGTTTCAAAATCACCGGGGAATGCAAAGACACGAAAGACATCAGGATCTTGGAACACATTTGAAGATGCCCTCTTAGCTCTACTGAATGGCATTGCCAGTACTCTCAATTCTGAACAGGGTGAAATAGTCAAATATTTCCTCACTTTCCTTTCCTAACAGTCTGATTAATTTTTTTTCCCGACTAATTGAGAAATAGAACTTTCTTTGTGGGTATTTGTGCTTTTGCGTGTCCTCAGGTATTTGACCTGTTAATCAATCAGACAAAAATCCCATTTTCCATCAGTGCCACAAGTAAGCAATGCAAAGACATTTTTTAACCAGATGCAAGTAACTGAGTGATTGGATCCTGTCCTTTAACCTCATTGTCATTTGAGCTAACCAGCTTCAGTTAATATAGTTTTTCCATTTTCCTCTTTTGTCAAAAATAGCTAATGGATTTGACCCAGAGGGATCATTTCATGTAATAATTAAGCCTCCACCTTCCATAAATAAGTTAGAGGATGGTGCCCTGAATTACCCAAACTGGAGTACACTCCTAGAAACTGCATTGTCTCCCCACAGAGCTCAGGAGCAGGGGGAATGTCATGGGTCAGGGGCCACAGTTGAGAGAAACAAGGAGGAAAGATTAGAGACAAGCATGTCATCTGCTCCGGCTGCAACATAAATGAGTGCTGCATAATTGAAAAAGAGAAAGGCTCCCAACCCCAAATCTCTATGCTGTTCCTAACTGAGCCATGCCTCTATTCTGGAGAGCGGCTAAACCCCATCTTTTATCTAAGTGTGGGAATAACGTCAGATGCTTTCAGCAAATGCCTTAGACAAATTTCTTCTCTTCACTGTGCTTTCATTCTGTTGGTTTGTTTGGCCAGTCAGAGAGGGGTTTATAGACAGAGACACTGAGCGTTTTGCAGTCAGCCCAAATCCCACGCTGCTGAAATGCAAGTTGTTTCACCCATAGGAACATCTCTGCCCTGTGGGGACTGCCTGAGGACAGAAGATCTCATCTTAGATACGTATGCTGGAAATCAAAGAGAAGTGAGGTGCAGTGTAGAATCACAGAATGGCCTGGGTTGAAAAGGGCCTGCTGCATCCACAACCTCATCCCTGCAGGCATTCAAGGCCAGCCTGGATGTGGCTCTGGGCATCCTGGTCTGCTGGTTGGTGACCCTGCACACAGCAGGGGGTTGAAATTAGATGATCATTGAGGTCCTTTTCAACCCAGGCCATTCTGTGATTCTATGAATTTGAAATGAAATAATGAAATGAAATGAAACGAAACGAAACGAAACGAAACGAAACGAAACAAAACAAAACAAAACAAAACAAAACAAAACAAAATAAAATAAAATAAAATAAAATAAAATAAAATAAAATAAAATAAAATAAATGGTGGGAAAGAGCCCCTCCAGCAGCAATAGCAGCAACCAGGAAAGTAAAATCTTCAGAGATTACAGCTAGGCTAAAGGGATTTCATCTTACGGCATATATTTCTACTTGGGAATGTCCCTGCAAAAATCTCTCTCCATCCCAGAGAGCACAAGCCAGAGCTCTGGAAACATGTCTGATGATCTTTTTCAGCAAAGTCAGATGTAGCTATGTCTGGTAACAGCTTTCAGTTTGGGCAACTAAAAAAGAACTGTAAGGGCTGTCCAGGAATAAAGGCAATACGGTATTGCCATCAATGGGGAAGTCAGCATCTGGAAAAACTCTATGGCTGAGCAGGTGTGAGTGCTGCCTGGGCTGTCTGTGTTTCGAACACTGTGGTTTTAAGCTAGGCTATCTGGGAGATGGCCTCCAGAAACCACTTTAAAATAAAACAAACAGAAGCAGCTCCTCTTTCCATTAATATTAATTGCCCAGACGTTACCCAATTTGAAGCGGAAGCCAGGGCCAATTAAGGAGAGAGCCTCATCTTGAGAAGGCTAATGGAAGACTGGAGCACAACCCTTCTGTACTCTGGAGCTGGGAGACATCAAACCAGCCTGACTGGGGCAGTGGCGTAGAAGGATGAAAAGGGTTTTTGCACTGGAAACTTTTCTGCTTGGAAGCTCCTTTGTCCAAATATTTTGCTACCAAATCATAACTAAGCTGCTTACTGCCAGAATCATGTACGCTATTGTGAGCCAATCACAGATGACTTAAGTGGGGAAATGAGACAGAAACACTGGGTGGAGAACTTGGGAGCTTTGGAGCTGGTACCCAGCACTGACACAGTTCCTCTGGGTGGTCTTGGGAATGCCTTGTATGAAGTGATGCAGGAGGAAAACATCCTTCTGTAGTTTTCCCTGAGTTCACACCATAATCTTTCCACAGACCATAATCTTTCTGTGCACAGACCATCTCCTCCCCCGTGTATAAATTTACAGAATGAGGCACAAGGGCCACTTGAGGTCATTCTTATATGGCTAACAATATTCATTATCTTCCAGGCATGAGCCAAATCTGGAAGCAATACAGCCTTGATTTGGAAATTTCTGAAGAAAAAAAAAAAGAACCTAACATTTTCACCTGATCTTATCTAGACTCCCTGGAGACCACTCCAATAGCAATTAAACATGCAATTGGAAAATGGACTTGAGGCCAACAGAAGGGAATGTACTTCCTGATTGGAGAGAACTGAATAATGAAATTAAATGTCCTAGAACACCCTTGGTCACTCTTTCTTGTTATAATTTATTTATTTAATGGAAATTAAAAACTGCACTTGCATATTTAGAGAGTTTCAAGTCAAATTCATGCTGGGGGTATCTTTTGGTACCAAGCAAGAATATTAATTTTTGGCTGTACAAAAAGGAAATAAAAGAGAGTAGATGGAAGAAATTGAGCAAGAGAGAAAGAGAGAAGCAGAGAAAGAAAAAAAGAGACAAAGAGAGAGAGAGAAAGTGAGAGAGAAAGAGAGAATGTGAGAAAGAAAGAGTGAAAGAAAGAGAGGCAGGCAAAAAGAAGGAAGGAAGGAAGGAAGGAAGGAAGGAAGGAAGGAAGGAAGGAAGGAAGGAAGGAAGGAAGGAAGGAAGGAAGGAAGGAAGGAAGGAAGGAAGGAAGGAAGGAAGGAAGGAAGGAAGGAAGGAAGGAAGGAAGGAAGGAAGGAAGGAAGGAAGGAAGGAAGGAAGGAAGGAAGGAAGGAAGGAAGGAAAAGAAAGAATCTTTGGAAATATGACTTTTCAAAAGAATAAATGACAAGGATGATTGGAGACTCAAGCCTTTCTCTTTTCTTTTCCCTGCTCATTTGCTAATTTTGCCTTTATGGTCCATTTAGCAGGAAGCTCGGCCTTCAAAGGCAGATAGGGCTTCTGCTGCATCTTTGGTGCAGAAATCAAAACCCTACAGATTGTAGAGAGGAAATCCTGGAGTAAAATATCAAGAGAGTCAGTGTGCTTGATCCAAAGGGATGCTTGAGAGAAAACATGAATGCAAAATGACAATAAACATACATCAACATAGTTTGGTTCAATAGGATCGAAGGGTGATTCTAGTAGCTATACTTTGATTGTTTAAACTGCCAGATTGCATGAGCAAACTTTGGTATGAATTTGGCCCATTTCCCTGATAGAGAGATCATGTAATCATTATGATTGGAAAAGATCACTAAAATCATTTAGTCCTACCATCAAACCATCACCACCATGCCCACTAAGCCACATCTACACATTTCTTGGTGGATTTCCACTGAGCACTTTGGATGTGGTCATCCTCTCCTGGAGGCTAAAAGAGGCTGATGTCATGGATGTGGCCAGATGCTGTCAGTTGATCTCGATGTTAGGGGATTGGTCCTGTCATATTTCAATTCTAAATGTAGATCTCAATGACCCTGGGAGAAAATACAAATGGCTGTGTAGCCCCATTGGAAGAGAAATCAATGGTGGTGATGCAAGTAAGTGATAACGTAGAAAAGCACAAAGGACAGCTTAATCCAGGCCATTGCACACTGTGAAGAGAGAGAGCAAACAGCAAGTGTTGAGTACTTTTGCAAGGCTGAGCAAGTCCTCCCAGATTATTTCTCCTTCCACGAGTTCTTTATGGTCCTGGACATGTTGTAGGCAGAAGGGTGTTCTCCTGTTCATAGTGTCTCCTGCATCCATCATGGTAGATTAGCAGCCCCAGAATGCAACGTCTCAGGGCTTTATTAGCACAAGTACCAGTGGGAACACCTGCCACTTCCATGTCTGAAATCTAACTTCTTGCTATAACTATCTGTTTATGTCTGCATTACACCAAAATAAGAAACTGCTTCCAGAAGCACACACATAAGTCTATTTTTATTTGACTTTATTTCAGTCCATTCCATTTTATTCTATTCTAGTTTATTATGAGATGGAAAAGAGTACCTAAAGCCTCCAAGGCCAGGACTGCTCTTTCTGCTATTAACATCTTCCTCTGCTGGCAGAGTATCAGAGTTCACCGAAATGCTGTTCTCCCTCTTTTCAGCAGCCTGCTCTCTTAATAAACTTGACTTTCTGTTGGGCACCGTGGCTGTCTCCACACTGGCTGTTCAGAGGGTGCTGCTGTAGAAGCATTTTGAACTTTCAGCTCCTTCTCTGAACACAAAGCTTGGCCCCAAACCAAAGAATGATGCGGAATCAAAAAGGTTTAAACAAATTGGACTAGTCGCCAGAAAGCAATGCAAGCAAAAGTTGTTTTGCCTCTTATTCTCCTTATGCTTTTTTGGCAGTAAAATCAGGAGCAAGTAACCAAAAGTTAAGTTACACTTGAAGAAGTTGAGCATAAACATCTTAATCTCTTGGGGATGTTTGAGGTTTCACAATCTCCTCAGCAATCTCTAAACTTGTGCTGCTGATCCAATTTTTCTGTCTACCTTTCAACAAATTAGGGATTTCTCCTTGGAGCCCAGGAATGAGAATCTGAGGAAAGCAGTCATAAAGTAATGCCTGGCTCTTGTTTTCAGAAGCCAGGACAAATCAGAGAAGAAATGGAGGTGGTTTCCTGCTATTGGGATTTCTCTGTATTTTGGCTTTGTGGTTGTTGTTGTTCTCTGATTACTTTGATGACTTTCAAGAGCCTTGTATGGAACAGAGAAGCTCCTGGAATTGTCTCCAAGAGGAGATCTCCTTCTTACTGCTCATGGCCTCTGCAGTGTCCCAGCCACACAGTACAATACAACGATGGCATCAGCAAGACATCCCTGACAGAGGCCATTCCTAATGCCTGTCATTACCCTATATCTTGGTTCATCCTTTCAGAGCTTAGGAGGCCCTCAGGGTTGGAAGATTCTTCATTCAGAGACCTCCAGAAGAGCTGAGCAGAAGGAAATGACCATTATAGCAACCAAGGCCATTGAAACATGTGGTGCGTAGGATTTTTCAGAGAACCTCACAGTATACTCACACCACCTGGTCTGTGGCCACATCTATTACTTGGGCTGCATCTGATCTGCTCTACAAGGCTATCATTCCTAGTTCCTTCCAAGCTGCCCACGAATCCTTCCTCCTCCTCCTCACCAGAAGTGACCACATCTTCATGTGCTCTGGTATAACTGTGCGCTAATTGCTTCCAAATGAACTCCTGACAAAATTGTCTGGGTTTAAACCACAGCAAAAATAACAAAAAGTTCTCTTCTAAAGTTTCTAAGTTAGCCTAGATGATTTTGGCATGACTGGGTAAGGGTCTGAACACATGTGTAGCTTTGCTTGGGGCTATGTAATGGCCATGAGCCGGGAAAAATAGCTTTTATGCTGATCTCAGCTGCAACTTGATTGAAATCTAATACAACCAGGATATCTTGCAGTGGGGTCTACATTCTAAACCCAGAGCTTCCTAACTCCAGTTGCAGTATGACTAAGCAAGGAATAGGTTCATCCACAGTTGAGTTGTCACTGCTTCTCCCCATGAAATGCAGAATGACTCTGGACTCTGCCTTAAATGCATCCTCAACACAAGATTACAGGGGTCATTTACACTCTTGTTCCATTAGAAGTCCAAACTCTCATCAGAAAAGCCACAGGCAGCATTTCAGTGCTCTCTGGTACACCCTCAAAGAATGTCTTGATAAATTAGAGGTAGCACAGCCTAAGTTGCAGGTTCAGATATTGGAAGAAATCAGAAATGTTTCCCACATGGGATCAGTCTTTCTTCTTACGTGAAATGAATATTCAGTCCAGTTCTTGACAGGAAGAAGCCCATATCGTGAACTCCACCACTACTACTTGAACAGGAATCCAGTCTCTGAAATGATTTAGCCTTCTGTTTATGTGCTTTTCATCTTTAAAATATATACAGTCTTGGATTTTGATTGATAGGCAGCTGACTGAAAGCTTCCTCCCTTGGCCAGAACGCCCTGGATCTCATTGTTTATACTCTTGGGTGACAAACCAAAGCAGTGAAGTCAGACAGTGTTCACTTGAACAGATATTAAAAGATGTCTGTGGTCCTTGAGTTACCAGTTGCCAATGGCCTGGTCCAGATGTCTGTGTTCAAGGAATGAATAAAAAAAAAGGTCAGATCGACTGACCAATTCAGGATCACCATTAATCCATGATAAAAATTAGTAAATGACTATTGTGTTTTCCTATGGCCTATACGCAGCTGAGTCACGTAGCCAAAACTCCAGTAAACACAATGAATCTATTGCATTTGTGGGTGTCTAATTTCTCCTGTTGTGTCTGACTTAATACAACTGTATTTGGCCTTTTGCTCATGTCCAGAAACCCCTACTGACAATCTGCACTGCCACCTTGTGTGACTCTGGCTTTTATTCAGACTTGTTTTGAAAATTTCCCTATCCATTTCTGCTTTCATTTCAAACTAGAAATTGCTCATCTGATAACAAAGCAACCTATTTAGATCCAGAAAATTCATATGATTTGTACTCGTTGCATTCTCCCAAATGGACAAACCTACACAACCTCTCTTCTGCAGAAGGTCCTCCTACTTGTTTGCATCTCTTCACACCCTTTACATGCACACACACACAAAAAAAGAAAAAAAAGAAAAAAAACAAAGAAATGGTTTTCTATAGCCAGAGATGGGTGTGCATTGAGCAGTTTTAGAACCACACAGTCCTAATTTGTCATGTGTTTTGTTTTCCCTTCTGCATGAATACAAATCATGGCAATAGAAAAGGAGAAACAATTTTAATTGGCACAGAGATCATTAGTTTTTTTGGCAATCTAGTAATGTTTACACTTCTGTGGCTTCCAGATTTCACTAACATGTTGTAGTGATCTGTGTTTCAATTTGAGAGTGTTCCCTTCTGTTCACATCTCAGTCCCAGGTCCTGCAACTTCTGTGTTTGCTTCTTTGCTGGTCGCTCTTTAAGACAAAGGCAGAGACCAAACTAAAGAATCTTCAAGTCTCAAAACATGAGCCTGTTTTTTTTTTCCCTTTGCTATTTTAATTTTACTGGCCTTAAAAGAATCGTAGTACTGGCTTTGCAAATAAGAGAGAGAAGGAGGCTGGAGGTGGATGGCTTACAAACTGTGTTTGAATGATATTCGAAGAACTCATTGCCATGGCAGGGAGCATGAAATATTGTTGCTTTCTGTGGACATTACTAGGGTTTATGATTGTATGTCTTTGTTACTTTCTCTGTTATTTCTATCACCAGAGCATGGATCATCTACACAAAAAATCACTCCTGTTCTGGGAGAAGATAAATATTGCCTATTTACCCCCTTGGACAGACAGGAGGTACAATACTTCTTCAAAAATACACTTTGAGGATCAAAGCTATGTCAGCCATCCTTTCTCTTAAGCTATTTTAACCACTGTGTAAAATTTCATTCTATTTCTTTGTATTATCCCCTCCTTTGCCCAGGTCATTCCTTGGTGATACAGATGTCCTTCATTGCCTGGATGGTGCTCATGGAAGCAGGTGAAGACTGCCTTAATTTGTTTTTCCAGTACATCTACTCTCAGGTATATAAACATGCTACTTGGCATCTAAGTTTGTCTCTGCTATTGAAATTCAGAGCAAAACAGAGCATTATCACTCTTGGAAAGAGCTCAACTCAGTCAAAGTGATCTTGGATGGTCTAGGATTGGTCAAGAGAGTCACACTTCAGAAGTGCTTATTTCTTTAACTACAAAAACTTAAAATCTGAGAGACATGGAGAGAGGTGAAGAGAACCTCATTCTTTGTAACAAACCTAAGCCCTGCCTGGAAAGATTTCTTGTCCAATCTCCCAAGACAGATCCATGTTTGCTCCAGTTTTGCTTTAATTTTGATTCTCTTTTTGTCATCAAAAGGTATGCAAAGAAGAAAAAATCAAAGTGTGCTGTGTATCCTGAGCAGCAGAGTGATGGTGGCAAAGAACTTGTTTCACAGCTCCTATGTAGCCCACAGAACGCCTCCAATTGCTGCTGACCATCTTTTGCACACCCTATTATTTCCATCATCTGCAGTCAGACAAGTTTGAAAGGATCCATGCTTCCTCAGTCTCAGAAGTCTCTCTACCTTGCAGTTCTTACCATGGGATCATAGTAAGATCGACCCTTACTCATACGTTTGATTTTAAATTTATAGATCCTGATTCCAAGCTATGGAGGCCAGACTGTAATTTTGTCCTGTTTATACACAAGTGAATGGAAACTAGTATGGAACAGTGTATAATTGTTCTCAAGCTAACTGAAACCTGGCTTGAAGTAATTTAGTTTAATGCAATAAGGCCTCAACTGGAAGAACAGGAGCTTAATAAGAATCTGATTAAGGTGATCCTTGCAGTGCTTTCAAATGTGATTACAGGCAGAGCTGTACTTCTTTGGATCTATCAGAAGCATGTGGCTATGGTATCACTCTCAGCTGTTTCCTATCCTTCTGTCAGCTGCAAGGTACTGCCACACTGCTGTCTGACATTAAGGAATCCAATTCTACTGCCTAGCACATACCCAGCCCAGTTTAAAGTAAAGTTGAATGGGAGGCATAATTGAGTTTGCATTGACATGGTTTGGAGGTGTTTGCATGGAGGGCTTAGCTGATGAAGCAGTAATAAGTAGGAGACATATCATCTGAGGTGAGCAAAACTGTTTTAAAATTGATCATGAATGGGATTCTCCTAGGAATCTCCATCTTATTTAGTTATTTTAAACCTCATCATAGTGAAGATCTACCCATCCAGCCAGAGGTGCAATTCATCTCTTAACACAAGTGCTTAGGCACAGGTCTGCTCTCATTTTGGAAGTGTTTTTCTTCCCTGGCTGGGAAATGTTTGAGGGTAGATCATATACTGTGAGCCTTATTTCAACTATATTTAAATCTGACATCTCCATCTAAGTTGGAAAATTCAGGCTCAGTCATACACAGTAGAGAAGGGGGCATTTTTGCATCGTAGTTGAATCTCTTAACACTGCTCAGTTTAGGACAAGAGGAAGAGAAATCCAGACTCCAGAAACTACAACATAGCCAGGTATGACTAGATCAGATATAATCCTCTTCATTTTGTGATGTGGATTCCCCTGTTCACTGAAAGAGACATTCCTCACCAGGTTTGGAGGAGGCATGTGGAGACTGACAGTAACTGTGAGACTGGAGAGACAAGCAACATTAACAAGGTGATACTGCATGGAGCTGGTGGTATGTAATTCTTCACAGCGGTATTCCATTTTCACTACATAACTATGAGCCATCCTTTGTTTTGCAATATAACTTCAAGCCATGGGGAGTAGCCAGGTCTTTGCAATGCAAAGTGCTGGACAAATAGAGGACAAAAACCAGCCACTGGTCCCTAAGAGTTTGTCATTCCAGTGAACGCAAGACAAGGGTTTATTTTGGCCCATGGCTCTATTATGAGGATCCAGATGTAGTAACTGACACTCAATTCAAAAGAAAACAAAAAGGAGAAGAGTAGAGTTGGAAGAATGGATGAAAGAAATTGAGAGCTTGGATCAGGGATTAAAAAAAACCAGAATTACCAAGGCCTGGTGCAGCAGTGAAATGAAAGCCATGTGTCTGAAAACAAGTCCTGCAGCCATACAGAACACACAGTCACAAGAAAAATAAGGAACAAACCAAACCTCTGGAAGAGGAAATGCCTGGATGTGAGTGCACACAGCCAACCACTGCTAAGGACATGGCTTACGGTGCACAGTGTTGTCACCAAAGGATCTATCTTGAATGCCCTGTTTTTCCCAAGGAAACCCTGCATATAAACCACCTTTCAATATCTGAAGAGGAGCTATAACAAAGAAGGGGACAGAACCTTTTTCAGGGTCTGTTGTGACAGAGCAAGGGGAAATGCAGTGTAGGGGTCATGACCTAGAGCCACGTGAGCTACAAAGTCTGGACCTGGATGTCTCGAGGCCAGTGATGCCATGCTGTAGCTCTTGGATATTGCTGCACATGGAGCATATAGCTGAGTGTTGAGTCAGCAAAAGGCATTTCTGTACTTCCAGATGATAAATATACATGCATGACAGATACCCTGTTCACGTGTGCCATAAGAAAGGCAAACTGTGATGATCCCAACCTCACAGTCATTACAAATCTGAGTTCTCTTTAATATTCAAATACTAAGAAGCTCTTTAACTAAAATACTCTGCTACAAAGAGCTGTGAAAGAAAACTGTACATCTCTGTATATATACTTAGGAATTACCAAAAAGTACATGAAACTCACCCACTGCTTCTAGGTATCTAGAAAGGACATCAGAGTGAGTGCTCAAGTGATGCCCTCCACGGACACCAGAATCTATGGTCTATTCCTTAGCTCCAGACTGAAATCTTCACTCCTAAGTGTTCACTGAGGACAAAGCCATACTCTCATGCAATAAACAGAAGAAGCATGATGCATCCGGGTTTATTTAACAACCACAGCAGCAGCAGCAGGAGTCAAATTTCAAGAGGATGCAATGACTTTATGGAATGAACTCTGTATGACAAATAGATTTTCAGAAACCATAACACGCCCATAGATAGATAGCAAGAAAGACTTCAGATGCACTTTCCCAAGTGATTGCTCCTCTGTCTTTTTTCGTATTCAGGCTGGCAACATTTGGATTTCTTTCAAATTCTAGGATAGATTTTCCAGAAGTTTCTAAAAATCAGTTCTCATCAAACACCTTTCAGTGGCTATTGAAACAAGCCTTAAGGATAGTGAGAAAATAGTAATAATTCTGCATTAACTAGACTGCAGCCACAGCCAATCGAATATAGCATAACACCACTTAATGCTGCTATACCAGTTAATGCCAGCTGCTAAGCAATACATCATTCACATCCTTTGCCCAGCACAAGACCCTCAGCTTGAGGCACAGATTTGGGTACGTCAGAATTTTATTGGAATAGATTTTCCACTATTCTCTATCAGCTATGACTAGCAGCCCTGGACCTGACCTTCTCAATCCAGGGAGTTTTATGTTTGTAGCCATTGCCCACAAAACACAGATAAGCTGTCCGTGCTGTGATTTATTTGTGACTGAAAACAAGGCATGGGAGAACGTGCCAGTGAGAGTTCTGTGTTCCCACAGCCTCCTTGCATAAATATTTCTCTTTTGTCAGCAGTAAAAGGTCTGGGATGCTGATGCAGAAGATAAGAATGCAGCTGTGCCAGCTCTGCAGAGTTGAAGCAGATGGGCTGTGTGTTTGTATGTGTGCTCAGTTCTAAAGGAGACACAGATATCTGGGGAAGAAGTGGCTTCTGCAAGTGCCAGTTGCACTTTGGAGCACTAATTATTTCCTGCTGGTTTCAGCAAGAAGCTGAACCTCTTACATCTCCAAGGTCCAGTAAACATGCAATATCTTCTTAAAAGCCCCAACCCAGTTCAATGCATAGCTTGAATGCTTTTCTTGGGCTTTTAAGAATGATACATCTGGAGCCACAATTGTATAAGGAAAGAAAAAGCCCCCATTTCCCAATAGAATACTGATGGCAGATGATAGAAGATCTCTTCAGCACCATATTTTGGTACTCATTAGCAGGCCTGGGAGAGGTTCAATTCAGGGCTGCCTCACATCAGTTATTCCAGAACTGCTTCTAGTTGCATTTGAAATATATGATGTTGGCCTGTGTGTGAGTGTGAACACCAGCCTGGGAGTTTGGTTCAGTCTTGCAAGTCCACAGAGATGTGAAGCCAAACAGGAATATATTAACATTAGAATGTGCATGCAAGCACACATGGAATCATAGAAACACAGAATGGCTTGGGTTGGAAGGGACCTCCAAGATCATCTAGTTCCAACCTTCTGCTGTAGGCAGGGTTGCCAGCCAATAAATCAGGCACTAGATCTGCCCAGGGTCCCATCCAAGCTGGCCCTGAACACCTCCAGGGATGGCAGATGTATGAGAGTACGTGCACACTGATACATGTATGTTATTTATCTGTGTGCAAATTTGTAGCTAGAGTACTTATACCAGATTTGCTCAACTGATGCAGTACTGATGTACCTGGTCCTTATAGTATACCAAAGTCTTATGATATATGATATACATTCCTTGTCAGCAGGGTGAGAAAATGGCTCAAGTTCTGAATAAAACCCTTTGCGTATACAAGCACACATGTGGATGAACATATGCATATACACACATGTACATACTTCTTTTTTTTTTCCTGATGCTTTCCTGAAGCTGACAACGTTCAACTCTGCATTGTTTCACTCATGGATAATTAAGTCACTAATATCTTAAAGGACACTAGCTGCTTTGAAATGAATGTCCTATTTCCACTATTCTCAAAGTCAAAACAAACAAACAGAAATCACCAGTTATGATCTTAATGAGCATTTGGCCCACATAAGCTAATCTGATTTAAATTACTGGGATATGCAGCAATGCAGTTACTCCAAAGCCAAATATTGTACTGCACCCTGCTTCCATTGTTATCTATTGTCTCTGCTGTTTGATTTTAGGAAGTTCAGCTATTGGTACAATGAAGTTCTGCATTTATTCTTCTGCAATATACTGATGTGTTATTGTTACACCTTGCAAAATGTAGGTAATTTTTCACTGGTTCCATTTTTTGTTTCTTACTTTTCATTTCTCAGTATCCTCTAGCAGTTGTTGGGTTCATCAGAAATAGATGCTTTAATCTACTGACACAGCTATTGAAAGAAGGAAAAAAAAAAAAGAGCTTTTTAAAAGAAAATATGACTCAGAGGAACAAGATAAAGCACCTTTGAAGATCAGTTCTCATGTTCTTGTAGAGATGAGAATCTGTATAAATCCAGAATGCTTCTACAACAGGAAAGTCCCTGGGACTTCTCTCTGCTGGTATCTTCCTGGAGAACACCTATGCAAGCCACTTCACGTTTCTGATTCCCTTCCCAGTCTTAGTCTGTTTTGAGGGCGTTATCCTAATTTCCATGCTGCTTTTCCAAAAGATACTATATAATATCTAACAGCTCTGTTCAGATATTCCTGGTGGCCAGAGAAATCAGTAAAGGCATGAACTGTCTGAAAGAATCATACAATAGTTTGAGTTGGAAGAGATTGTTAAAGGCCATCCAGTCCCACTCCCCTGCAATGAACAGGGACACCAACAGCTCCATCAGGTGCTCAGAGCCCCATCCAAACTGACCTTCAATGCTTTCAGGTGGGTATCCACCACTTCCAGGGACAGGGCAACCTGTTCCAGTGCTTCTTAACCCTTATTGTAAAAAACTTTTTCCTTATATTCAGTCTAAAAAGAGATAAGTAAAGAAAGCAGTGATCCATATATGCAGTTTCTTCTGCTGTTTTCCCTTTCACAGTGTCTGATGCAACAAGGTCATTCAAAGACCTGAAAACCTGCTGGCCTTCAGCTAATATCTCCATCCTCCATACAGCAGAATGAATTATGGAGATGTCACTGCTGTCTTATAACTCTATGGGACTTCAGCTGATGTTCACAGTCATAGAAACATCCAGCTTGGAGAAGACCTTCATGATAGAATCATATAGTGTTAGAACCATAGAATGGCTTTGGATGGAAGGGATCTCAAAGATCATCTAGTTCCAACCCCCAAACATGGGCAAGGTTGACAATCCATAAATCAGGCTCCAGATCAGTTTGCCCTGGGCCCCATCCACCTGGCCTTGAACACTTCCAAGAATGGGGCACCCACAACTTCTGTGGGCAACCCACACCAGAACATCACCACCTCCTTAGTGAAAAAATCAGTAGAAGAATGTGAAACACAACCATTAAACAAATTGTTTTCTACTCCAAGCACCATTCACGCAGTGCTCACTCTGAATCCAAAAATGAGCTGGAGTTAGCACTGCAGACAAGCTAGAAGCTTGCATGCAAGTGCTGAGCATCTAGTCTCCAATCATGGAAAAAGAAATTGAGACAACCTGTGGCTTCCCTGTGTTTTTTCCATTCTTGGCTTTCCCCTCTGCTCATCTAAGCCTTCTTAGGGCTATTCAGTGAAATCATTAATACACAACAGTAGCTCATATCATACTTTGGATGTAGATCCACACAAGGTCTCTTCCCCTAGCCCAACATTTTTCTTTCATCTTCTATAGAGAATCAAACTTCCCATTCACATTTTGAGTAATCAAGAAAGGTCTATGTATTTCTAAAAGAATAACTGCAGCAGTTCACTATCATGGTAATGACTCCAGGAGAAGGTATACAGATAATCCTTAAAGCAACTAAGAATGGTACAAGCAGATCTTCAGATTTTTCCATTGTTTATCAAAAGAAAGTTGTGCTATCAATAAGCTTTTTAGGCAATCTTTCCATTTTTTAGTGCAAAACAGATTTTTTTTCCCCCCAGACATTTAATTTATGAAAAAAGAACAAATTAGGACAAGCACCAACATATCTGAATGGAGAAAGGTTGACACAATCCTTTCTGGCAACGGAAAATGTGTCTTGGCTTTCTCAATGTTCAGATCCCAAAGCTAAACTACAATTCCCTATATCCAACTGTATTCATTTACATTTTTTGCCATGATGTATTGCATCATCCCGTGCGTGCAACCCATGGAGGAGAGTAGGGACACCTGAGCTCTGGTGTCCATAAATACATTTGGTTCTTGGTGGATGTATTCATAGCATTTGAAATTTTGACAAACAAAACAAAATGCTGTTCCCCTCTCATTTTCCCAAGAAAAAAGTTCTGTTGCTGTTGTTCTTAACAACTCTCTACAAAAAAAAAAAAAAAAAAAAAAAAACAAAAAAAAAACCTTCTATTTTTTCCTTACTCTTCTCCAATTAAATAGGAAAATTCCTCATCACAAACAATGCATGAGGACCAGAAGCCCCAGAATGATTAATGAACCACCCTTCCTTTCTTGTAGCTTAAATTTGAAAGGTTTCTCATCTGACACACCAAGCTTTTATTTCCAGATCAGTTAAAACTTGTGGACGCCCTTTGGTGTGCCACATTGAGTTCTGGCACTATAAAATGTTGTGCAAACTGGTGGCAAAATTAGAAGCTGCAGACAGAAGAAAAAAAAAAAGTAAAAAAATGATAAGTATAAAGTATCCATCTCTGGCTGAGCTGGGAGAATTAATCCCCTGAATTTCTGCTGTTTACTTAGGAAAAGAACACAAGACATTTTTTCTTATTTTTTTTTTTCCTCTGCCCTCCTCCCCCAGCAAGGAAACCAGAGAACAGCTTTAAAAATACCAAACCTTCAGCATTTTCACTTAATTACAGAGCAGAAGTCTATGAGGGCACAGCATGCTTCCTTTTTGCACTGCTGGCTGCATTTTTGGGTAGCTGTCGTTTCATTTAATGTTTTAGGCTAGGGGTTGGTTTTGTTTTTTTCTTGTTTGCTTTCTATTTTGGACATGTTGTATGGCAACTCGATCCTTTGGTTTTGGGAACTGTTGGAGCTTTTGTTCAAGTTTTATGGAGACTTCATTGCCTGAATGCTGCAGAAACTCAAGTGACACAGCCTAGCCAGTGGTTGATGCGTGCATAGGTACCAGGAAAAAAAGTTAAACACCTAAAATGGGGAGGAGTAGAATCAGTAGAAACAGTGAAAATGGATAGTTTTCCAGCCTCTGGGGAGATTCTCTATTTAAAGCTTCTTTTGGTACATGGACTCATAGAATCATTACTGTTGGAAAAGATCTCTAAGATTCTCTAGTCCAAATGTCAAGCCAACATCGCCATGCTTACTGAACCATGTACTCACATCAGTATGTTATCATATGTAACTATTATATGTCCATATATATATCTTTGCATGTGTGAGCTTGGGAAAGAACTAAGCAGAAGTAGCTGGTAGATTATGGTCAACAAAGCTCTGGAAACTCAAGGAGCAGCTTAGAGTGACTGAAGTTGGTTGGTGGTGTGGAAATCAGTAGTGGTGATGTAGCCCTGCACATCATTCAAGGCCAGGTTGAATGGAACCTTGAGCAACTTGGTGCCTGATTTAGGGGTTGGCAACCCTGCCTGCAGCAAAGGGGTTGGAAATGTATGGTCTTTGAGGTCCCTTCCAACTCGAGCCATTCTGCAGTTCTGTTAGTCTATGATTATTTATGGACTGTGTAGGATCATCAAAGGAGATGCTCGTTGGCCTGAAACTGTGGTGGCTGCTCTACCTAGAGAGAGCTGACTCTGTTTTCCCCAAATCTGTTGCTCTCTTTCCTTTTTTTCTATCGTTTTAACTCCAAAACAGTCCTTCAGAATGAAAAACACAGGGATGCAGTTTCTGGAATCAACCAAAATCACTTACAAAACCCACCTAAAAGCCTTTCTCTTCGCCTTGCAAATTTGTAGATCACCAAGGGTTACAGTGGTATCTTCCTTCCAGCAGGCTGATCCCTGAAATCCAAAAGTTGATTTGTTTCCTTAGAAAAAAAAAACACAATATGTGTTCAGGCTGCTGACAGGATCCTTCGAATAAAATCCTTAGCAGTTGTGCAAGAGCTTTAGGATTTTGTTTGTTTTGCTCCTAAATAATAAGAGGATGAATAGAAAGAAAAAAATAATCCAAAGATTTTCAACCCCTTCTGATGTTTTTGTTAAACACTGGGATCTTCAAATATCTTAATAGCACATCTGCATCTTTAATTCTTGGCGTCATGAAGGAACTACCTAGCTAAGTGGAAATGTAAATAAAGGCCATTTTCAGCTAACAAAATGACATTCTGCATTACCCACCAATCCCAGATAGCTAGACCTGGTTATTACAAATCTCTTTGATTGCTTCAGCCAGACCACAGAGTTCCGTGCAAGCCAAGAGCCATCCCCTTTACTGCAGTTACGAGCTCTTTAAAGATGATTTTAGCTGGCAGTTTATTTCATGTAGTCATTGAGCATTCTGTTGACAGAGCATAGCAAAGCCCCAAAAGCTGGTCTTTGGGATGAAAGGACCCAAGGGTAGTTATGAGAACTGTCATTTCCCAATTGTTTTCTTTTTCAATCTTATTGCACCAACTCTGTGCACAGATCTACAGTTGTTTGAATGGAGTCTAGCAACAGTATGAGAAGGAGAAAGAGGAAAGAGGAGGGAAAGGGGAAAAGACCTGCAGAATTTTTTCCTTTCTGTAAGACTCATTGCTTCCAACAATGATCACTGAAGTAATAAACAGTCCAGGCATGTCTCCCATGTGTTTCCAGAGCTAAAAAAACAGTGACGATATGGATGTTAATATTTGTATTATGACAACTAATAATGTTTTAGTTCACAGAAGACCCATTTTACCAGGCAGCAGACAAGCTACAAGGACCATATTCTGGCCAATACATTCAGCTTGGCTACTGTGGCATTTATGGGCAATGGATCGTTCAGACAGTGGGACAATTTCACATGATGTCACCCACAGTGAAGCCACAGGCTGCTGCAACTACCCACTAACAGCAGTGAGTGGGCACATCCAGGGGATGCTGTTGTGATGACTACACCAGGTGGAACTCATCACTCTGTGAAGATCATCTACTTCTTTTGACTACATCAGGAAAGCCAGTACCTGACACTGGGCTTTTAATGTTTATGTGGATAAAGTTAGGTAGGATTAATCCCTCAATTTCTAATCAGGACTGCCAGACCCTGATTTCCCCACTATCACTGGAGAGAAATGGATGTGACCCTTGTGGCAGGTAGACTGATACAGGTCTCAGGAAAGAAAACACAAACCCACATGGTTATAGAGTCTGCAATCTAAACAGTCATAAAAGAGCAAAAGCAGGAAGAAAAAAAAGAGATGACACATTTTACTTAAAGTTAGTGTGAAGACTGAAACAGGAACTCAGATGTGAGAAAATCAAATGTTATAAACATGGCCAGTTTCCAGTAACTCCCCTAGAAAAATGTAAAAAATACATACATCCTTCCAAATGCATGTCCCAGGTAGGAAAAAATGACCCTTCTGTTGATGTCCAGGGATGTCCTTGAAATGACAAAGACCATTCAGCTAAGTGGTCTTTGTTGTTTCCTCCTATCCTATCCTAGGCACCTCTACTGTAGTGATTGTCAAGGCTGTGAATGAGGTGAGGATTTTCCAACAACTCATCCACACCCAGGTAAAAAATATTCCTTGGTGGATAAGTTATTCTTAATGCTTCACATTCCAGTGGGATTCCTCCCAAATTTTAAGCACCTGAGTATTTCCACTGAGTTTAGACTACAGCTCCCTGTCCATTGCTGTATAAGAAACAATTCATCTCAAGGCAGTTGTTTAAGGTGAAATATGGAGACAAATGTGCTCCATAATGTATCTGCTACACTTCCTTTACCTCAAAGAACCTTGAATGACGACCTGGGGATTGAGAAAGTCCCTTTGCTGGACCAACTAGAACAATTGTAATCTATCAGCAAGTTATAACAATGCCCTGCTGTCACTTCAATGGCTTGTTAACTCCTAGAAAAAAAATAATGTCTCAAGACCTTTCTCATCTGGTTGTCTCCATGTGTGCAACTTGATTGCTGGGAGGAACCAAAAGAAGAAAAGAGCTATTCTCACTAGCTGTCCAGTCTCCCTGTGCCAAGGTGAAGCTCTCAATACAAGTTCATGTGACCTTTTGAAAGAGTAAAAAACTGTGAGTTCAACAGTGGTCAATATGAAAGTGCCATGACCTAGCTGTCTAACACATACTAAGCTTGTGTCAATGAGACAGAAGATCTGAGAGTATCTGATGTAGTAAACTGCGTGTACCTGGAAACCTCAAAGTGTGACAAATTGACATCTGGGCTGGAAGTGGAAGAACTGAGGCATGGTTAAGAGGGGATGCAGACTAGACAGAGGATAGAAGTGTGCTTGCTGGTGGGCTGTGGTAAGATATGATTCATGTAAAAGAACAGCTTTTTAAGGATAACAAAAATCTATCCATTGGAAGAAATAAATCATGACTGATTGATTATGTAGGAGATTTTCTTACTAAATGCTGTTTTTCACCAAGAAAGAAATCTGAGTGTCGAATCACAAATTGAGCTGTATGGCTGAACAAAAATGAGTTGAGATCCCTTTCATAATGGGATTAAAAGCATCCTCTGCAGCAGTCAGTAAATAAACAACCACGTCATGCACAACCAGAGGTAGTGATGCTGCACCCGGCAGAGATCATCACCCTGTTCTGCATGGGGTGCCAGTAATGAGCAGGGGCAGCACCAGCATTTATAGGAAAGAGCTAACATTTTTGCAAAATGTGGAGTGAAATAGACTAATGTCTCCTGATGGTGCAGAATCTCAATGTCTGAGTTAAAGGAGACAAAGCCCTGATTTCAATTCTGCCTCCCCAAGGCTGGGAGGAAAATTCATATGAGAGAAGACAGATGGGATGAAAGTTATCATGGTGCCAAAAGGAAGGCATACCTTTTCTGTGAAGCCTTCAAGGGATGTTGTTCCTTTCATACTCAAATCTATACTCAAGAGGGTAAGAAGAGAGGTTCCAGAAAAACAAACAAGCAAACAGCAAACAAGTAAAAACATTGGTATTATTTTACTGCTTCTGATCATGTGCAAACTTGGTCTACCATAACTGATGACAGTGCTGCTGTCAATTTTCATGGACATTTACAAACTTAGCATTAGAGGAAACACTCCCCTGTGATGATGGATGCATCCACTTTAAGATTCAGCATAGCACATGGTGGTTTGCCTAGCAAACAGAAGTAGATCTCCACATGAGCTAGAGCCTTCTGTGTAGATAAGACTGAGGTTTAGCCAACACAGCAGAAAAGCAGGGATAAAGAATGTCTGAATGTCACACCTCCAGCCTCTTGAATGGCTCTTTAGATACACAGATTCCAGTGTTGCAACCCTGACACAAGCCTCACATTTTCTAGCACACACACATAAAACCACACTCCCGAAAGATGCTAGGGTTGTACTTATGTTTAATAATTGCAGGCGTAGAGCAGGGAGTTAAAATGTAAGCATGGGGTTTTCTCTGTTTGCTTTTGTTTGTTTTGCAGCATGACAAACTGCTGCCCTTGGTAATTAAATGTAATAAAAGCAGGTATTTGTGTGGTGAGATTTTGAAAATTTAAACACTCAAATTCTCAACTCCTAAGACCAATATCACAACGTCCCATATAAACTTCAAGTTCTTATAATTATTAAAATTATGTTGTACTTTGAACTGTGCAATAGTCCAAATGAGGGGAACAAGGGGAAAGAGAAATAAGAATGCCACTGCCCATCTCTAATGATCAGCTAGATCCCAGGAAGCTACCAGCAGCATAGTTGTCCTCTATTTAAACACTTCTTACGTGGATACCACACAGCACTTTCACAGAAAATGAATGTCAGAATGGTTAAGGTTGGAAAAGGCCTCTAAGATCCCCAAGTCCAACTCCAACCCTCCCCACCATGCCCACTGACCACAACCCTTAGTGCCACATCTCCATGGTTCTTGAACACCTTCATGGACAGTGACTCCAGCACTCCTCCCTGGGCAAATTTCCATGCAAGGCTGGTATCAGAATACTAGAAGAGACTGCAAGACCTTGATGCTATCTACCTCTATAGCACACAAATAGGCTTATCAATATAATGGGATCTGCATGAGGAGCCCATTCAACAACAGGAGTCTCTACATGAGGCTCATTCCACAAGGGGAGCAGAACTGATCCCTTTACTGAGAATCCAGCCCAAATTAGATGTCTGAGTCTACAAAATATGACTAATAATACATAGAGGTCACTAAAGCAGTCAGTATTTTATTTGTTTTTGTAACAAATAACAGAATTCTGGTAGTATGGACAGAAAATCAACAGTTCCAGCCTGACCAACCTACAGAAAGTTATGCCACTTTGCCTCTTACTCCAGACCATACCAATACACAATATGGATATTTAATTTATCCTTTTAAAATCTGGGCCCTGGTTATATTTTCTTCAACTCTAGTACAGCTACCACTGGAATATTTCTGCCAACATGGGGCAGGACACTCAGTTCTAGTTTCAGCACTGTTTGCTTTGTGAGGTTCTGAGTGACTGGCCCCATTGTTCAATATTGAGGCAGATACTCTGAGTCATTTCTCCTTGTAGAAAATCTGTTTCCTATAAAGAACTGTCAACTCCATGAGTCATTTACCTTTGTCACCAGTTGGAACCAGAGAAATGATGGAGGCCTGGGCACTGAAAGCAGAAGCTTCCCCTGGGAAATACTTAGTGAGTTTGATCTTCAGTACAGCCAAAAGCAAAAGAAGTTCCAGAAAGGGCACATACAAGTCCTAGGCTAATAGACCAGATGTGGGGAAGGAGCTTCTCCTGGCCAAGAAATAGAAATGCCTCAGAGACAACCCTAAAACAGTAACCAGGCATAGGGTGGAACCCCATTCCCCATAGGATTTAGCCAGTGGATCCCACCTTAAATTACTCCACGGAGTTCATATGCACATGAGCAAACATCTTAAATGTCATGAATCATGTCACACGTTCAATGTAAAACTCTGAATAAGGTCTTCTCTTATTACTTCTGTAGATCATCTGGAACATTTTGTACTTACAAGGCAGCGTCAGAGTTTCTCTTTCACTCCACAACCATAAGTGTCCAGCTCTGCTTTGACCTACTGGAGCCAGTGCCTAAACTTGTGGAGTGGATGAAGACAATGGCATTGCACAGTTGGTTTTGACCACAGCTGGTCATCTGGCCTTCCTTGCATCTTTACCCTGACTTTGCAAAGACACGAAATCCCCCTTTGATGTGGTCTCATATGCTGATCATACACACAGTTCCCCAGACCGCTTTGCACTGGGTGCTGTCCTACAGAGGATCTCATCTCTCAGGATTGGCTCATTGAAAAGATGCTTTTTTGTGCCAAACCAACAATAATTGATCACAGCCTTGTTCACACACTGTTCCACCTGCTTTAGCCAAGATTTGATGAAGTGGAGAGTAGCCTGTTTTCCCCTCTTAGTTCTTTAATCCTTACCTATTTAATTGGCTGTGAATAGTTTCAGAGCCTGTGAAGACCATTCTGGGTTGTTTGGACATTATTCTTCCTTCTTCCTTACAGTCGAAAACATGTCTATAGGTCAAAGTCTAGCCCATATGTGGCAGAAAAACAGAGTCTAAAGCTCTAGGTCTAAGCTCTGAGTTACGAAGAAATGCTCATTGATGGCCCACACGTAGAAATGCATGTATTCACAACCTGTCTCTGGATGGGATTCCCTTTGTGGCTTCAAAGAACCCCTTTCTGAGAGAAGATAATAAATGAAGAAACAGACTTGCCAACTTCTATCTACAGAAAGATTGCGGTAAGATCTTCAATGTTAGAAATGGTGGTGAGTCTGGTGGAGAAAGATTTATGAAAGCTTCAGCTAAGACAAAATTGGAATTGCTTGGAGGAATCCACTCCCTGCCCTGGAGCTTTGAATGGTGGCAACTCTTGTGTAGCATCCTTTATGATCCAGTGACAAAATCAACCAGTCCTGACATGCTGAAGACCAGCCATTCTGACTTCATGTGTGCATATACTGACTTTATTTTCTTTGTGTACTGTGGGTTTTTTTGGCCAACTAGGGTTTTTGAGTTGTGATGACATCTTTTTAGGCATTTTCTGTGTATCCTTGAAAGGTTAAAAATCTCTTTTAGCTAAGAGATTATTCTTTTCAATAAAAGTAGAAAAGGGGAAATTTATATTAGGTGTTAGGAAAAAATTCTTTAATAAGAGGGTGGTGAGGCCCTGACATTGCTGCCCAGAGAAGTGTTGGTTCCCCATCCCTGGAGGTGCTCAAAGCCAGGCTGAATGGGGCCCTGGGCAGCCTGATCTTATGGGGAGCCAGCCCATGGCAGAGGGCTGGAGCTCTATGATCTTTAAGGTGCCTTCCAACCTAATCTATTCTGTGATTCTATGATTTTATGATAGAATGGAAGCAAAGAGAAAGGAAGGGATACAGTGACAAATTAACGCCAAGATCCAGGATTTGAAGACATCTAAGATTAATCAGTTTGGTCTCAGTGAATTGCCATCATCCACTAACTGTTAATTCAGCCTTGAAATTATGGTCATTAAAAGCACTGATGGGTATCACCACCTTCTTCCCAAAATAAGTTTAACTGGATTTCTTTGTGGCGTGCTTAACACTCTGTAAGAAGATCAGCTCCTGCAGAAAACATTAAAGAGCCACTAAGGAGCAAGAGATTTCTGTAAACTTTTTCATATAAGTAGTTCTCAGGATACGAGCCAGATGCAGAGTTGAGCACTGCAGTTGAGATAACCTTTTGGAAGTGTTGAATATACTATCTCCAGAATGAGATTTTATGTTCCTGATAGGTTTTTTTTAGCTGCTGAATGACACAACACCTCTGCTGCATCAATTGGAGGCATGTTTGAAGGAATCATAAGGATTGACAATCACCATTAAAAAGAAATGAAGTGCTTCAATGACTTGACCACTTTCAGGCTCAGATAAAAGCTACTTTATGAATTATATGAGTAACGTAGAATTATACACAACAACATACACCAATGAGTGGATTATATGTGTCTCTGTGTAATTTACTGCCATCTTATTGATGTGGTCAGATTGGAGTATTATTTGTAGGCATACTACAAATCTTTTCTGGCTTTGAGGAAAGGAAACATTTATACTGGCCAGACATTTGGGATAATAAATCAAAAACTCAGCAATCCATTAAAATAGTGTAGATAGAAACATGAAGGCAGATTTCTGGACAAGTTACAGAGCCCTGATCTTACTTCTATTAGACAGAAATTAAGCAACAGAAGGGCAGGGAACTTGAGAGACTGATGATGTTGTTTCAAAGCCTTCTTTGAATGGAGAAAACGGATCTTATCTCTGTGTGGGTGGGTGTGGAGGTTATACTGGTGCCTGCTGAATTCCTGCAAAACAACAGAAAACACTGAAAAACAACAGAGAAAACATCCCTGCGCAGCAGGATTGAAACCCCCCAAGTTTTAGAGTCTCTTTCATCCCCTTTCATGCCCTTCCATTCCATTAGGATCAAGGGGACATGAGAGGAACAGAGTAATGCCCATGATGCCAGGCTACATTTCATGTCATATAGATTTGGTCTGGATCAGGTTTTCACCTGGCTAGAAGGATTCAAGGAACATACAAGAGAGTTTTCAGCTACACCAGCATCAGCATTCACCAGATGTACCACAACCACAGCAAGATGTCAGAAAGTCCTGAGTGAGGTAGTACTGGAATGGGGGAAAGGGAAACTCCCACTGGATGAGTTGAGAAAGTCTAACCAGTGCCAAAATGCACAGCCAGGACAAGGCTCTTCAGTGCTACTGTGATGAGATAGGAAAGGCAGACTAACAGCTCTCTACATCAATGCTGTGACTGCGATCTTTGGTCTGAAAACTCAACATTACTTGTGCCTGTGTCTGCATAATCAGGAACCGTTTTGAGAGGATTCATTGGTAAGGCAGTGCTTCTCTGTTTGAATCCTGAACTTAGAAGTGATTCGCAGTGAGTCTGAACCATTATTACATCCTTGGGCCAATGTTTTGAAGTCCTAGGAACTGACAATGGAAATTACATGACTGATTTGTTGGAGATTCTCATGGTCATTAATTTTAGATCATCTGTGTGTGGTGCAGTCCTTACCTCAGTTTAGTATGAGTCAGTTGGAATCAGCTACTCTGTTCTGTTACACCAAAGCCCTTATTTTCTCTCAAAACTCTGGCAATGAAAGTACCAGAGTGCTTTCAGCTTCCTTGGCTCTACATGGTAACTGAGCTGCAAAGTGGCAGAAATGAAATATGCTCCAAGGAAGAATGGAGCTATGAAAAACTCGGTAAGTATAATGTAAGGCTCTTCAGCAAACTAGAAGTAGATGGAGCTTTTAAGCTGAACAGAAAAAACAGATACAAAAGTGCCAGAAACAGTGATGCTACTGTTAAAAGAAAACAAAGGCCACATGCAATTGAAGCTCAATGGATAAAAGTTGTTGTTTTTCAATGCTGAGTTAAAAGCTGTAAGAGGATTGCACAAGGCAAATTCTTATGCCAGTTATAAATTGGAGAACAGCACTTGGGAAATAGCATTTAGTAATAATCTGTTAAGCTCTTGATCCAATCACAAAGGGTGATTTTCTGAAGAGAAAAAGATTGATGCTATTGAGGGTGAATTTGAGGATGTTTTCTTCTGAGAATAGAGAGTTCTCCAACGTGCTATAAAATGCTACTGTATGATTTATGCTTTTTGAAGTATTACCATTACAAAAAATGGAGTCTAGAAGAGATGTTTGATGGCTCTGATGCCCTGATATTCGCAAGAGCAGAAAAAACCACCACAGATACAGTCACCAGTTCTTGTCTTGAAAAAGGAAGGAGGGAAAGAAGGAGGGAAGGAAGGAAGGAAGGGAAGAAGGGAGGAAGGGAAGAAGGGAGAAAGGAAGGGAGAGAGAGGGAGGGAGAGAAAGAGAGAAGGAGGGAAGGAAGGAGGGAAAGAGAGAAGGAGGGAGGAAGGGAGGGAAAAGAGAAAGGGAGGGAGAGAAAGAGAGAAGGAGGGAAGGAGGGAGGGAAAGAGAGAAGGAGGGAGGGAGGGAGGGAGGAAGGGAGGATCTGTCTATCACTGCTTTACTAAGGCTAAGATGTGAAACAAGAACATTTATTACGTCCAATGAGACAAATTTTGTTGGACATACAAAGACTTTTGCTGTGGTAAAAGTAGGAAAGAATCAGAAACCAGAGTTCCAGAGGTGCCACAAGATGTGACACAAGTGGAGACACAGGTTTACATTGCATCTCACCACAACTCAGGAATTAACTTGAATGACGACAACTGCTAGTTTATTTGTTTTATGATAGTGCCGTAAGAAGCTGGAATTCCAAATCACATTAATTTGAATTGGCAGGCTAGAAAAAGCAGATGTGAGGAATTGTTCCTTTAACTGACACTGGAATTATCCAGCTGGAAGGGCTTCTTCCATTAGGCAAGGTTCGCGCTGTGCAGTGTGGAAGAGGTAAAACTAAGATCAGCCAGGGTGACCTTCGCCAGACATTTTGGCTCTGTTTTGGAATAATTCAGATAAATGCATGTCTGAGAACAAAATTTCTACCTGCAAAATCAGTGTGCTGAATAGAATAAAAGATGAGACGGTAGGCTAGTAGCAACGAAGACACTGTTAACTCTTGCAAGACCACAAATGAAATGGAAAATGATCCCAATGTGTAAGCAAGAGTGCATACATTAACAACCTGCTTCAGATTTGGAAATACCCGTGTCAAATATTATGACCTTCCTGATCCTAATAGCTTGGTTGGAAGGGATCCTAGCGTAGACTAAATACTTGTTTAAACACTTCAGATAGACCTTGAAAGATTTTTGGATACTTAAATATTCAGACAATTTTTAACGGAGAAGGAAAATGCAAATAGTTCTTTGTGGACCTTTTTTAAGAAGGGATGGGTCTTACTCAAATTTTAAGTACTGAAGAAGAAAGGGAGAGATTTTCCCCCTGGTACAGCTTGCATTATGTTCTGTTTTGAAACTCCTGTTCTTCAAAACTATTAATCAAAATGTAGGCTCTTTTAGCCGATTCATTTTCTGAAAAAGAGCCAAGTTCTTCTACACAAAAGTAGAAAGCAGACTTAAGAATTCTCAGAGAGGTACACTCAAATAAGGTCTACAGAGTTCATCACTGGGCCAAGACCTAGCAGCTCTGGACCCAGCTGCATTGCAAAGCAAAGTATTTGTAGTGTGTCCAAGCTCGATGAACTTACTCTTT
The DNA here is from genome assembly GCF_951394365.1 of Tetrao urogallus. NCBI lineage: Eukaryota > Metazoa > Chordata > Aves > Galliformes > Phasianidae > Tetrao > Tetrao urogallus. The sequence continues at coordinate 48,101,701 of NC_136820.1, read as the reverse complement.
TCTTCCATCAAAAAGAGAGATAGTCCATACATTTTTCCCAGAAAATTTTCCAGAAACTCTTAGGCTGTTTGATGCCTTTTTTCTCCTTTTTCTTTAGGCCCTTGGGTTTCACCAGCAGTGTAACCTTAGAGCTGTCTTTGTTTCCCACAACCCTTAAACCATATACCTTGGGCAAGATTCTCAGCTGATCTAAAACAGTTTACCACTGTTGACCTCAGAAAGGTCATGCTGATAGATATCAGCTGAACAGAAATCTCTTCTGAAAGGTTCTGCTGATTTACACCCAGAATGGTCTGAATCAATATTTCTCAAATCCCTGCTTTGCTTTTGTGATAGATCTTTCAGCTGCTACTAAAGTTCAGCATCCTCTGGGAGAATCTCTTAGTAAAACCTGGCCAGCAGTGTTGAGTCAGACAGAAAGTCAAGACTAATCTCGAAAACAAGTACTTTCAGTGGAATTAATCTGGGAGCATTTTCTATAGAGGAGTCCAAAACTCCTCCTCATTCTCGAAACTGTTTTCCAGGTCTTTTTTTCCCATCCAAATATTTTGAAATCTACAGACAACATTCCTTAGAAAACCCCTGAATAAACAAACAATCAGCTAGCTCAGTAATCTCTTCACTTTCTTAATTGGAATACAGGCACAAAGTCTGTTAATTTTACCTTTCTTAAAAGAAGTCCTCAAAACATCAAGATTTTTATTAATATAACCCAGAACCCTTTCCTCTCTTGTATAAGAGATCTGCATTAATCTTAGAGATTTTGGAGACAGAAATGGGGAGAAAGTGTTGACTGAGGGAGTGAAGGTGAGGAAGAAGGGCAAAGCAGTTTTGCATCCCATCAAGCTTTGGTATTAGTGCTGCTATATTTGAAGTGGGAAATTATTTCTGAGGACAGCATCTGCTGCTGTGACATCCCTCCCTTGTCTGGGGCTTTTCTTGCCCACTCCAACTTCACAAGAATCCCCCTATAAAAATGCCATTCTCTGCTAGTGACAATGGCAAATACAAGAAGTAATATACCAGGCACTCTGATCAGCCATTTGGATCAGTCTTGAGGTATCTGATTTCAGCCACTGTCACTTCACAGTAAATATCCAGTTTGATTTAAAGTCTGTCAGAAGCAAAAATACATTTAAAAAAAAGGGAAAAAGAAAACTACCCAAATGAAGCTATCTTGTACCCAAAGGAGCTGCAGAGGACACACAAGAAATAAAAAAAATAAAGTAAAAAAGGATGCAGTCATGTCAAGCAGGAGTCAGTGGCATGGCTTAAGTCTAAAATCTAAAATCCGATACAGACCAGTCAAGTTTCTTCTCACTTAACTCCAGTCTTTGGCGCTGTAGATACATAGAAATATTCTGCACCAAGAATAGCCCCTGTAGAGAATTCTTCATCTGACCAAGAGTCTCCTCAGATTCTGTCTTCCACCTGCCAACTCAGTGTAGATCCCTTTGATCCCACAGAGATCTCAGATAGCAAAAGATTCTGATGCATCAGAATCTGGATCCCCCTCTAGATGTCTGCGTCAGATGAACTCCTCTCTTGAAGATTCCATTTTCCTCCCTAAAAAAGGCAAGTACATGTTCAAATGGAGACAGAATCCTAGACTCATAGAATCCTTAGAGTTGGAAGCAACTTTTAAAGGTCATCTAATCCAACTCCTCTGCAATGAATAGGGACATACATAGCTAGGTCAAGCTGCCCAGGGCCTGATCCAGCCTCACCTCGACAGTCTCCAGGGATGCAGCATCCACATCTCTGGGCATTCTGCTCCGGGGCCTCACCACCCTCACTGCAAAAGACTTTTTCTTTATATCCAACCCAAATCTACCCTCTTTAAGGTTGAAACCATTTCTTCTTGTTCTATCACAACAGACCTCTGCTAAAGAGTCTGTCCCTTCCTTCGTGTGGCTCTCCTTTAGATACTGCCCAGCTGCTAGCATCAATGTGACAAAGAAAAATAATTAGAAATATACTTATTTGTATGCATCTCCAGTTCTAAAACTGGTGCCAGCATGAAGATGCATGAAATGGTATTAAATGTTCTCTCACCAGATACAACGATCTGTAGATCATTAGATACAAAAAACCCGCTTTAAGGATTTTGCAGATGATCCAGTGTTTCTCGTAGGACCATGTAAAGTAAGTCCACCTGAAATTCATGAACTGAAAAGACATAATTTCGTATCTCCAGCAGCAACCAGAAACAGATGCCACAGGAAACTGTAGAAAAAAAAAAAAAGATGAGCACACGATGAAAGGCTGCAGCTTAGGAGTTTCCTATTCTGGATGTGATGTCTTCATATTTAACAGCCCTGTTCGATTTTTTTCCTTTCCTGGATTTGACTATCTGTTGACTCCTTTAAAATTTTTAGCATCCTTATTGCCTTCAGCAAGAAGTTGCGTAGCTTAGCTGTGCTTCACATGAAAAATGGTCCTCTTTGGCGTTTTCTGAACTCATTACCCAGCAGTTTTATTTGATTTCTCAAGTGTTAGTAGTGCAAAAGGCAGTGAGTAATAGATCCCCAGTCACTTTCTCTGTTTAAGATTTTATTAGCTTGCTAGAGCAGGCTCAAGCACAGTGCATTCAACATCCTGCCCAATTTTCCATGACCCAATAGTTTCATAGGCAACTTTTGTGTGTATATTTAATGATATCCTAATAAACTGGTCATACTCAGGTACAAGGAAATATGTAGTTCTCTGAAGGGCACCCTTCTAGCAGAGACTGAGGCCACGTTTGCAGAAATGTAATGTGGAAAGTCAGGAAATCAGTCTAGGACTGTTTGGGGTCTTAACTGTGAAAACAGAAACAACCACAATTGGAAAAAGCAGAAAAAGTCAATTATGACCAGATCTTCATCCCTTTGAGCTTACCATAAAACACCCCCTGACCCGAACACTGAACAAATGTAGTATGAGGTTCAAGAGTGTGCATGGATTTGATTTAGAGCAGGAATTCTGTCCTCATCCACAACAATATCTCAAGTCCTTACCTCACTTTTCCCTGTTCTCCTCACCACAACAGAGGCTGTACTGTCTGGTCCCACTCCAGTGGGTGGAGGTTATTTTTCAGATGATAGATACGTGAAAACGTCTCATCTTGTAGTATGAAATCAGTGACACGATAAATAAATTTGGACTCTTAACGTGGCTGGAGGGGAGGAAACGGGATGAAAGGAGAAAACAAGACTCTGTGTTGTTGTTTTGTTTTGTGGTTGTTGAGGTTTTCGTGCTTGTTTTAAACTATCCGTAAAGATTTTGATGCAAAAGGTTGGAATATGTAGATGATTCAGACAAAGCATTTGTTTAGACTAAAATAAAAACACATACTGGATATTTTGTTCCTTAGCCTTAGTGTCTTTTCCCCCTGTGACAGTAAGAGCCTAAAATATATCAGTTATCAACCACACAAAACAATGTATGGTAAAATGCTTGCCTCTTTTAAACACTCCTTTCAATGCTTGGCTGCCAAATCAAATGTTTCCAAAAGAGCAGAAATCTCATGAAAGCCCTTTTTATAGGACCAATTTTGGAGGGCAAACTTTGGCTTCAAACTTGTGTCCTGACACAGGAGCTATTGTTGCTTTAGTACTTTCTAAATGTCATGAAGAGAATCACAGAATTATAGAATCGTAGAATGGCTTGGGTTGGAAGGGAATAGGGATAAGAAGAATTCTGAGACAATATCCCCTGTTTTGCTCCCTTCTAAAGTTTTAGCAGTTCATCAGTCTTGAGATGCCCAGAACAAACCATGCTGGACTCAGTGAATGAGCCTGTCCCAGCTTACTAATGCCTGGTTAGATAACTTCTATGTACTTTATAGTCACTAGGAGCAATCTTCCTCTATCAAGGAAATACTGTGCATGAGAGGATAGCTGTTTCCCTGGATGCTCTAGAAAAACTCTTTCTGCTTCTATGAGAGTGCAAACTAAACCTACAGCAGAAGGAAACTGTAAAATAGCTGTAGTTTGTTGACTGGATGAGAACTGCCAAAGATAGCCTTATCTAAAATCTTCAGGCTATGATAATCATCCACACTTGGCAGACTAGGATGAAGGAATGATATTTCTTCCAGACCTCCCACTAAAATATGCAGCAGTCCCATACAAGGCTGTGTTTTTCTACTGGGAACCCTTTGAAGCCATTCGTTTTGCTTGAAAGGAACTCTGACATGGTTACTCCTTGTAAAGGGACAGGGTAAGGAAAGCAAATATCTTCTGCCAGTGACAATGCTTCTTTATATTTTGGCCTCATGACATCCCCAAGAACTGGTGAAGTCAGTTACTGCTGCAGTTCAGTTACAACTGCTGTGGAAGGGCCTATTTGATGATAATGAATATTATAGCAATTACACTAGGAAGGTCAGTAACTCTGTGGTCCCTCCAGGAGCAAACGGAAGATTTGCTCCACCTTGTAGGTGTGCAATCAGAATTGACATCTCACCTCCTGGAGCTCATTTACGATAAACTTTGAGTTAAGTCAAACAAGGCTTTGATTTGTGTATTTGCTATAGAAGCATAAGACAAGATCGTCCCAGGTCCATTGACCAATGTGGTTGCTTTGTCTGAGGTTTCTTTTAATACTGGAGATGCCTCAAGATATTTCACCTATCTTCCACCTGATGCTCTGAAAAGACATAAAGCTCTCTCATACATCCAATACCAGTTCCACATGGAAGTTTACATTCCCTAAGAAGTGTCACATTACAAAAAAAAAAGTCTATGCTCTCTGAGGCCATCCACCATAGAGTGACCTCTACATCTGATCTCATTCTATACTTAATGGAAATACAGTGACCATCATTAATTAATAGTGAAAGTCTGTAATTCTACATTAGAATTACAAATATTATGTATTCTTATTCTGGCTGATGTAAATCAGATAAAGTCAAGACTGTCAGTAAAGCATATGTAGTGCTTTGCATGTGGGAATGAAATGGGAATGAAGATAAGAAAGCAATGCTTCCCACTGTCAGTCTTTTTTTAAGTTAGCTTGCACAATCATCAATGTCAAGAAGCAATTACTGCATAGATTTCACACAAGTATAAAGGCTAGGATACAAACAGCTTTTAGTGCCAGTGCTGTTCTCTATTGCACAAAGTACTGACAAACTCTTTGGATCTAGCAGCATTCTCTCAGAATTTCTGTGAGTTTATCATTTGCAAGCGACAGTAGTTGAGATAAAAGGATAAACAGAAATATTAAGGCATTCCTTTGTAACAAGTAGGAATCCTAAATCTGTACTGAAGTGTCTTTATGAACCCAGTCCAGATCCACTTCAGCACCTGCTTTGTCTCCCTTCAGCGCAGGCAGTTTCTCCCAGACATTGGCCCACATACCTTCCCATCAGTCAGAGCTAGAATGGCAGCTTCAGGGGAAGGATGGAACAAAGGCTGTGTTTTGGACATAAAAACCAGTCTGGGGGATATTGGCTGAATCAGCTTGCAAACTTATCATCAGTTGCTGCCACGACAGCCTTTGTAAAAGTGCCAGAGAACTAACAAACACAAAATTATGACACTTCAATGTCATGGGCAGGATGTGTTCAAATGATTGATTATTCACTACTGACTCCATGCCATTTCCTTGTTCTAGGAGAGAATAGAAGATCATAGAATCATAGAATCATAGAATCAAGATGCTACTCAATAAGCACACAGCCTTTGCATGTCCAGAAGTATCCAGAAATGCCTGGTTCAGCTGAGTCAACAATATCCCAGAAACTGTTTTGGAGAAGGGGAAGCTCAGATTCTTGCACTGGCTGTTTTGATTCCTGGATTTTCATTAAACCCTTGATTCAAAGACTTAAAGCAGCATCTACTTGAAGAGTAATGACTCAATCCTTCTGCGTTTTTTAAGTCCCCAGCAGGGTACTGAGGGTGATTTCACACACTGTTCAGTAAATTATCAGTTTTTTCAGAGCCCATGTTTGTGCAGCACCTGACTCAGCAAAACCACCATGTGCCAATGTAATGCAAATGACTACTCAAAGTAAAGAGTGATAAATGATTTGTTGTCCCTCTTTCCCCTCCAAGAGCTGTTTATTCAATTCTGAATAGTTAAGTAAGAATATTTAGAAGAAACAGCAGACATATATTACAGCAAAAGTCAGCCAGTCACATCAACCAAAAGGATTGATGCCAAAGCTCTGTCTGCCAGTCTATCATTATATCTCACTTGATCAATCCAAGCCTCATCAAAGCCTGCCCAAAGACTCCTGCTGACTTTCATGGGTTTTGGAGAAGTTGCTCTGTAATTTTCCCAAAGCAAACTAAACCAACATGATGAAAGAAATTTGAAAAGAAGAGAAACACAGAGACCAAAACTAGTTGTGGAGCACCTCCTAATCAGGAGGCAACTTCATCCCGTAGGAAGACAAGAAAAACATTTGTAGATATATACAAATTCTGAAAGACAGATTAGAGCAGCTCACTGACTTGTAAATGTGGAAAACTCTGTGCAATTCTTCCCTTGGTAAACGCAGGGCCCTATGCCTACAGATAGTTATCAGGGTCCATTGAATTCAGCCTAGCTCTCAGCTTCTCTTGTTATCTGGTGACTTCAGTACAGGTTTTCTGCAGTTTACGTCTGCCAGCCTTCTGTATGTTTCTTGTATACCTTGAGAATATGGATATACCTTGATCATATGAGCTTGGAAAACAGGACTCCCATGTGTGGGTAACCACATCCCATCCCATATAGACAGATGCACACACAAAGAACTGATGGCCTTTCTTGACGACAAAATAAAACCTAAATGGATTAAATGCATCAGCTGCTCTATGTAGTCCTTAATGAAAGCAAAAGCGTCATTAAAGTTTCTTATAGTGGCTTTGTGGCATGTAACATAGACCGATTATTCTGGAACTCATTACCTAGCAACAATGTTTCATTTACACAACAGGAATTTAGTAGTTTCTGAGGGATTGGTGCTCACAGCCTGATAACAGTCCAGTTAGGAAATTGGAAGTGTCTTAATCCATCATTTAAACCCCCAGTACTTCTGAAAGGCTTCTTGTGTCCAGCCTGAGAATAATGAGTAAAACTGATTCAGAGGAAGAAAAGCAGGTGAAAAATATATGTTGGCTCTGAGAGTTCATTAGATATCTGAAAAGGTGTGATTTCACACAGACAAATGGCAAAAACAGGAAAAAAGAGGAGGGACTCAGGAAGATAAAAGGAGCTGACAGTCTCTTCTGCGAGGATGGACAGCCAGCTGTGAATGCATGCCTTATTTTTATGCAGCTAAAGACAACCATGATGAATCCCACTCTACAGTGACTGAATGTGCACAAGAAAACATTTTCACATCAAGGATGAGGATCCCTCCTTGTCTTCATCCATTAACAATGAGTAATTTTTTTTCTCCCTTTATTTTTCCCCAGACCAGTTACAATCAACAAAGCAGCTGTACTTCCATCACATTCTTTTCTCTTTAAGAAAGCGTTTGAGTTTTGTAGCCAATAGCTCCTTTTCTTTCTGCACAGCAGGCAGCAGGAATGGAGCACAAATCATATTTCACTTATGCAGATGTGCTATCTGAAAATAAAAACCATAGCACAAATGATAGTGGTTTTCAATCACAATGCGTTTGCACATCAGATGAGGAACAGATAAGCGTAGGAACAAGCACAGATATTTCTTTCTAAGACTGAAACATTACAAAGTGTTCTCCAGAGGTTTTCAAAAGGGTAGATGTGGCACTGGGGGACATGGTTAGTGGGAATGGTGTTGATGGGCTGATTGTTGGACTTGGTGATCTTTGTGGGCTGTGATTTTATAAAAGAGAAGCTAGATAAAGAAGGGCTGCAGCAATTAAAATCAAGAATGTGTTGTCTGAAAAGGGCAAGGCTCAACAGAAAAAGCACGCTTAACTAAAGGAGTTACACACATTCTGTCGTTACATTAACTGATGCAGATAGCATCAGTGTCATAAAACGGCCCAGGTACTAATTTTGGATTAGCAAAATCTAGAAAGCACACCTGCATGGATATTGCACACCAAACATGCAAAAACCCCACAGGAGGCTGTTAGTCGGTAGTTAATTGCACCAATTCCAGGTGGCAGTCAGTACAGCACTCCTACTGCAACTACCACTAACACTGAGAGGCAAACCGCTCTGCTGTGATACACTGGTTGAGTGAAGGAATCTCCTTTGGCCAGCTCTTCAAGTAAAACTTTGCAAGACTGGAAGGATGTAGAGAAAGAGGAGTCACTAAAATGGGATGGGGTTGTGGAATTAGTTTCTAGAATACATTTTTACCTGGGCAAAAAGATATTTGATGTTGCTCTCATATAGCACAGGTAGTGTTTTGTGCTATTTTTGCTGTATAGCAAGGCGATGCAACCAGGTTCCCTGGAAGTCCTCCCCCAGCTGAGGACTGAAGTGAATTGTTCAGAAAGCATAAAATTAATCAAACAGTGAGCATAAAAATAATCAGAAGGCAATACTGCAGCCCATGTTTTCAAGAGCTCACTCACTCAAAGTGATGTCATATTTGGACTTCTGCAAAAGATGTACAAGACTAAGAAAGCCAGTGACGTTGTCTGCCTATGACTCAGCCTGTCCCATTGACAGCACACCTCCAAAGACCTAGAACCAGATAGAGGGAAATACTAGGCAAGAGAATTTATGTAGACATTTACGTGATTCTGTGTCAACGCAGCACAGAACTTCCAGTTCTTAACCCTTAAAATGAAATAGTTTTTCCTGTAGTATTTCTTAGTGAAGGGAAAATTTCTCTCATTTATTTCCTTCATCCATGCACTGTGGCTTCATTTAGAATTGTGCTTTCTTCATGTCTGCCATGGATTTATGTCTAACATTTAAAATCTGAGTAACCAGTTAGTGTTCTCCTTCTAACAGTTGCGATGTTGACTCAACATAGACCACTAGGAGTTGGACTCAATGATCCATATAGGTTCATCCTGGGATATTCTATGGTTCTATTCATATAAACTGAGAGCATTCCCAACAGTGGGATGTTTTCAGAAGTCACTATTCTTCATGGTTATCCGTTGGACTAGGACCATGAATAAATACACGTGATCTGCTACAAAATCTCAAAAGATGCTCATAAGCTCTTGTGATAGCCTAATTCTTCTTGTGCTGGTGTGAACATACCCCTTGTTTCTCTTCAGTTTCATGTTTTTGGTTACCTCTTTCTCACTGAAGCAGTGCCTCACCTGATCAAACGCTCCTCAATCATTGCCTCCCAAAGCTAAAACAAAGTCTTTTTTTCTTTCTTCTCCTGACACCACATAAAGAAGAGCATCCAAAAGAGTTCAGGATGACAAGGAAGAAACAAAGATGATCAGAGATTTTCAGAACTGCAATGCTCTACAATCATTCATTGTATATTAAGGGCAAACACACACAGAAAATAAATGAATTACTTGATAAATTAATAAATAAAGGCACATATTTCACAGTGCTATCAGAAAATGAAAGATGAAACTTGTTGCAAATGAACATGAAATCATATGAATCATCATAGGCAGAGAGGTGGCTGGAGCTAAGAAAACACAACTTTGTCCTGCCAGTGGGGAAGTCCATAGTGTGTAAGAAACACATTCAAGGCAGCTGGTGGAGACAGAGGAGTGTTTTCCTTCCTGAGCACCTGGAACAATTCCTTGGAGGCCTTAACCAACTGGTACAAAGTGAACACTCTGATCAGTGGTATTGCTGAGCTGCTTGGATGTATTTATCTCACACTTCAATCCTCTGCAAAGCTTTATTCTTTATCATACACATTTATCATGTGTAGTGAGCCATGGCCACATACATACAACCACAACCACCAACCAGGCTGAGTTTAAAGCCTCTGAAATTGAAAACAGAGCCGTTTTACTGCTTAACTGGAGGCAAATATCTTCAGACAAGATAGACCTCAGTATTTAACATTTAAGTGTTTTCTGTGGTATTGCACCCATGCTTACTGCAATCCGGATCAGGCTGAAATGATGCAAGTTTGGAGTATCCAAACTAAACAGTTAATGTCTGTCTTCACTCTTTGGGGTAACAACCTAAGAAGAATTGATTCAGTAAAGAGATTCATACAGAAGTCTGATGATGATGGAGCAGTTGAAGCAAAGATGTGAAATCAAATGGTTTGTTTAAGTAGAACAACTTCACATGTTGTTCTACTTGATATGAGATGGGCAACTTTGTTGAGATCTCCGAAATCTCTTTGGACAACAGCTAAAGGTACAATGATGCAGGGATTTTTTCTACCAAACGTACTGAGGATGAATAAGCATCAGTGAGTTGATATACCCACAGGGCCAATATATCTTTTCAAACCCATTAGGAGTACAAACAAGAACAAATGTTGACTTTTTATACTTCTTCTGTCACTCTCATAACCTCTGTTCCTACTATCCACAGGAAGCAAGTATGAATGCAAAAAACGCCTCTTGATTTAAGCTAGATATGTTTACAATTTCAGATTGAAGGACACACTCTGACCTCAGGTTAACTTTAAATGGAGTCTCCCATCATAGTAGCATCTTATTTTTAAATCATTCTGTGCCCAGAAAGGAAGGAAACTCAATGAACTTCTACTATCTCTTTTCCTGATGATACTCAGTGCAAAGACAAACCAATGCAGTATCTATCGTATGAGCTTACTGTATAATCTGCTTACAGAAACTACAATCTGAGGATACTGAGTGCTGCAAGAGAAAAACAGCTCTCCCATAGCATGGATTTATTCTCCATTCCTTGGATGGAGATGTTTGGTGGGTGGAGGAAATACAGAAGTCTGCACAGTTACGAAGAGACTCACTGGTAAGCTTTGTATAACCTGAATGCCTGCTTGACCTGCTTGAAAACGGGTTGATCTTAGTTTTTAGCAGGAGAATAAGTTGGCCAGCGTTCATTCATTAGCAAGATGGATCATGCAAGCAGACTATGATTTCAAATGTTCTCAATGTATCTGCAAAGTGATCCTTTGCTGCAAATCCTTTGTTTTGAAGTGCAAACTTTGTATCTCACAGTGATCCAGGCACTATGCATGTTTGTTCCTCTGTATATTACAGGTCTGCAAACTGAAGTGAAGAAAATCCAGTTAAGGCAAGTGCTTGAGTTCAGTATACTTTCTCTGACAGCAGACAGTGAGGTAGGCAGAGAAGAAGCATGCCAAGGCTACAGTTGTGTTTCTAATAGACGCATCCTACCAGTTTGGGGACTTTCTAAGCCATTGGATTTGCACATATATTCTAGAAGCTTCTCTATTCCCTTTTTATCCCATTTCTGAATCTGATTTCCACAGCACTCTGCCACTCAGTTACACATCTGAAATACTGCCAACTGTTTTCCTGTGTTTTCTGGGGAGGTCTGTCCACTCCAAGCCTGCTGGATGCATTTTGCCTTCTGTCTTCGAATCACTCCTACTGAGATCTTACCCCTTGGCCCTTGCCCTTGGAATCTTCTATTTTTGTAAGCAAAAAGCCATTCATTTCCATTATTCCAAGGTTGCAGCCTCACGAAATCTTGAAGTGCACACTGCTGTCAAAAAGAGTGGCCCTCTCTCCCACTTTTGTGCCATCTGTCTGAGAATGCAGTGAGCCAGAATGGGAAGTTACTTGGGCTGGAAACAAACCAGCTACCTTGGTCCATTGCACTGCATAGCATCACAGTTGAAGATCCAAGAGAGAGGTGTGACAGTACTTTAAGCAGCAAGGAAGACATGGGATCATTTTTTGATTCAGCAAAAAGCGCCTTTGCATCACAAGACTGCATCCCAAAACTATCTCCCTGCCTCCAGCAGCTTTTTTCCTTCATGACTTTAATAGTAAGCCTAAGAAGACATGGCCTCCCAAGCTGTTCCCTCCTGGAAGCCACAAAGTCACCAGCTGTTTGCAGCCTGAAGGTCAGTGCTGTCTAAACAGGATAGCTTTAGTTAGCAAATGGAAAACAGCCCTTTACCAAAGAATGACTGTGGGAAGCTGTCACTGCATGTGCAGCCCCAGTAGTCTGGCTTGCTGCTCCATCCCATCACTCGTTTTTATTTCAGCTCTGTGAGCTGGCCCACAGTTTACAGCTGAGATGGCCATTTCGGATTGCAAGCCATGCCTGCCTCAGCTGTCAGTCACGGCTGAAAGCAGGGTGGGATTCACTAGTAAGCCAAAGTTGTGCTTTCTTTCCCTTGTATGAAAGGGCATCTTGCCACCATTTTTATTTCTATTTTAGACAATGGCTTCTCTCTGAGCACCTCAGCAGGAACCATCAGAAGGCACTGCTTCACACAACGGAAGAATATGGCTAATCACTTTTTCCAGGAACCACAAAAGCCCAGATGCCACCAGTAAACAGCTTCTGGGTGGAGATGAGGCACCCAGCTCCCTGCAGAGCTCTGTACTGGCTGGCTGTGTCTGTGGCAGTGAGTTGAATGTGGAAGTACCATGCACAAAGGCCAACTGGCAGTAAATGCTCTGGGTGAGTACTCTTAAGCTCTGTTACTCCTTCAACATGGAATCTCTGCTCCCAAACTGCCTTTTAGAAACATTGCCCAGCTTATGCATGACTAGGAGAATGGTATGAGCTAAGAACTGTTCCCAGAATACCTTTGTATGTATGCATACGGGCAGCCTATCCTAACTGGAGGGAGACAGCCTACCTACAGGACCAGTGTCATGGTGCTGTGTTTGCCTTCAAGGTCCTTGGACATTTTACATAGTAGTTAATAGTTTTAATAGTGACTAAGAGCTAGAAATCTCAGGTTTTTTTTTCAGATAGTCAATCTGGTTGTAATCAAAGGCAGCAAAGGTTAAAAGAGCTGGAAGCAATCAGATCACAGATCACCAAGTAGTAGACACAGATCTTTTGTTCAGTAATGGAGCAAAGTTTATAAAGTTGGTGCCACCCAAACCATTCTGTCATTGTATGTTTCTATGACTGATTCTATGATTCTATGAATTATGATCTGAATGTAGGTATTAAAGTACTGGATAAAGTCTCTCCACAGGTTGGACTGAGTCATGCTTAATGACACAGAAAAAAAAATGGCTCTTAGGGCAGGCAGTCTGAATATAGCTTTTGCTTTGATCTTAAAATCCAGGAACAGAAAAAGGATGAAAGGAATAGAATTGAAACACCTAAGAAATCCTTCCACCCAATCTTTGCCGTAGAAAGATTTAAAGTCTCCCCTGCCTTGTTAACTGGTTTCTTTCTAAACAGTGAAAAAAAACCAACCCATTCATTTCATTAGTGTTATCCCATAGGCCTTAAATCTCACTCTTAAAATATCATGAATCGTCTTTCAGATCTCCCTATCTCCCTTTTCCATCAGGGGAACCTAAAAGTTACGTTTGGATTAAATGATTAAGGAAGGATTAATCTTTCTTAAGTTCAAAGGTCTAAAAGGAAATTTGTCTGCTCTTAAGGGAGTTGAGACAAATTGAGTTAATCTACTACTGAAAATGCCTATTTCCCTTTCATTATGAAAGAAATCAAACTGATGAATTTTAAATATCTAATGCCAAAGGTATCCAAATAAGGCAAACAGATCTCTTGGTATATATGCAGAGTAACTGGCATGATTCACAGCAGTGTCTTGATTGTTCCACGGGATTCCTCCAAATCACCAAAATGCATACAAATGTGGGGAAGTGGGAACTTCACAACCTTTGGGTTGAGCAATTTGATTGTCTTTGAGCCATATTTTCACAAGTTTGGTGCAGCAGGGCTGTGCATTCTAACATAGTTCTGATAGACAGAACCACATATGATGAGAGAAGCACAAACCCAGACAACAGTGTAATCCTGATAAGAAGCTCAAGGGCTCAAGAGAGTTCATACTGATACAGCAAAGTAAAAACCAGATAAACAAAATATGGCATTTCAGACACATTGAGGATCCGTCTTTTACCAACAGAAGCTAATGGTAACCCTCCCACACATGGGCAGTGCCTGCCTTCCTTTCTTGACCACCTCCATTTGGAAGGCAGAAAAATATCCCATGTCCCTCCAAACTGTTCCGTCTTTGTTCTCTTCCTTCCTGAAGGAATAGCCTTGCTTTGAATACACACTGCCCTGGGCTGGTCAGCATTGGTTGGGGGAGCACAGCCCATGGAAACCAGAGTGGGAGATGTTTTGCAGAGTTGCTCCAATAACATAATTGAAAGGAATGCCCATGTGATTGCAAGAAGCTTGGCAGAGCAGTGAAATGTTTTCTGTCCTTCATTTGCAGCTATTTTCCTTGCTTTTGATGAGATTTTAGGTATGACTTTTCTGAGTAAATGTAGATATCTAGTTTATACTAATACCTGCACTTGAGCTAATCACAATTCATATACATTCCATAGAATCGTAGGATGGTTTGGATTGAAGGGACTTTAAAGACATCTAGTGCCAGCCCCACGGCAGGGACATCTTGCACTAGACCAGGTTGCCGTAAGCCCTATCCAGCCTAGCCATTCATAGTCCATAGATAGAAATTGGCATCTCAAGGACACATTAGATACATGTAAGATAGATCAAAGTCCTGTAGATTCCTACTCGTAATTCTCCAAATTCCTATTTTTCCCTGTAGGCTATAAATGAGTTTCAGTCATTAGCGCAGATGAAGGAGTGACGTTCTAGATGTCTCAAGCTGGGTGAATTGAATCCCACCTGTAGTCTCAGGTGGTCCTTTGTAGCCACCCCTTACCTTTATTGAAGGAAGAAAGGTCTCTTTATCAAGCAGTTCACCTGATCTATTGTAAACACAACCCTCCAGAAACACCTTTTCCCTGCATTGACTTTTAGGAAACTTTCTGTGACTAGATGAAGGTGAGCAACTAGGACAAGTCCTAGCTATGAACCTCCTGCCCTATGTATTTTTCCAGCCCTACCAACCCATGATCAGGAAAGATGAACAGATACATAAATAGCTGCATGGAAAAACTCCTGGGATGACCATGGGCAGGGGTGGTTGTTTTGCTTAGGGCTGATTAAAGCTATGAATTTATTATCTTTGAGTGAGTCCAAGTGAATGTCCTGTTGTTTCCATACTAAGGGGCATGGTTTGAACCTGAAGTTATGGTGACCCAGTCAAACAGCTGATTAGTCACCCTAGAGCAAAATAATACGCAAACAGAGTGCACAACCAGGAGACAAGGACACAAGAACAAAACAGGGGTGTGCTAACATATCATGCTTAGCCCAGCAAAGTCAATGTTGAGTACAGAATACAGATACCTGAGAGAACTCCTACCAGGAGTTATTCATTTATGCTGAAAGTCATTACTGGCACACAAAGAGAGGTTAAAGATTGACCCAACATAAACTTAGGTTGCAAATCAGAAGGCTATTTTGGGTGACTGGAGCAGGATTGTTCCAGTCTAGGTGGTACTGAGTCACAGCGCAACCAATTAATAACTTCCTACCCCTAAAACAGGATCTAGAAAGAATTTGGCTGACATCTGAGAGAGAAGGAGATCCTTTCCATGGCTCTGAATCTCTTTGTGTCCTTGTCTTTGATCTGCCTGATCTACCTTGACTCTGGTGCAGCTGTATAGTACATGTACCTGGTATAGCTCATATTATATCAGAGCAGGTGAGAGACAAAGATTAAATAAGTGTGTAGGAATCCATTTTGTCCACATCAATAGCTAAGATTCACTACATCCCACTTCAGACAATGGCTTTCAGCTCCGGATTCGTGCACCATGTTCAAGGCTTATTGCCTTCTTTACTGTCAGTGGTGGGAAAACAGCTCCTCTAGATGCAGTTTATCTGACCCATCTTAGATGTCTACTCTACGAAGATACAAGAAAAAAAAATAGCCAAAAACAATACCAAAAAGACACAGCAACATCAAAAAAAACCAAAACCAACACGTGTGAAGGGAAAGTCTTATTGAAATAACTGAGCCAAGTGGCAAACTTACTACTGAGAATGTTTTTTTTGAAAGATTCTCTTCTCACTAATACGTTTAAAAAGTCATCCAGAGTATTGAGAAATTGAAGGAAGGGCAATAAACTGTCAGTAGTTTTGTGCATTATGAAACCACTACCCACAAGAAATATGAGATATATTTCATACTTATTCTGAGAACTGACAATTTTGGAACACCATGAGTGGTTCTAAGTCTTCTAGATGAATTCCTGACTATATTTTCATATAACAAAATACCCATTAAAATAGTATTTATAGTTCAATTAAGAAAAAAGTACCTCTATTAATTTTTAAACTACTTTCTCCCACCCCCGATCTCTTCCAACAAGATTGCTTGAAAAGCTGCTTTGCTGCAAGGATAGTTAAACTTTAGCTGTAAAAGAGACCTGAAATGCAGTTCATCTGGGAAAAAAAACAATGTACCAACAAATATGTCACGTTCTTTATTAAGGACCCTGGATTTGGCAGTGCTTCTCCAGGTATGACTTTGCCAAGAGAGGATCTTCAAAAGAACTGGTCTCTTTGTTAACTGTGAGTTAAGAAGATGTCTTCCTTCAATCAGGTTGTAATCATATCTAATGTTATTAACAGCTGCAACAGTAATACTGATTGTACTTACCTGGAAAACCACACCTTATTTCTTTGTCCTGTGTGGGTAAACATGGCATTTATTATACTTTCTTTGCTTTGAGCAAGCTAGAAGTTAGCATCTGATTTAGTCATGACAATGACTGGAAGTGAACTTTGCATTCATTTCAGCCCAATTAAATGCTTCCAATTACCTTGAAACAGTATTTTCAGGCCTACGTTTAACTAAAAAACAAACAAACAAAACAAAACAAAGCAAAACAAAACCAAAAACCAACCAGCTGAAGCAGATCTATTTTCTTTTCAGAATTTCTTATTTTTCTTTGAAATCAGAACATCAAGTTTTCAAGTGCTCTAATTACAGTATCTACTAATTCTGTATTTAGCTGTTGTTTCCTAGTAATTTCAGATGTAATCTGCTACCTTGCCTTGTTGCTCATACTGCGGAAATCTTCAGCTCAGGATCAAGACTTTCCTGTTTTCCCTTTTTGAAATGCCTTCTGTTGCAATGTTGACCACAGGTTCATTAGAAGTGACATTACCTCATTTTGGTTCCATTCACGTTCCTTGTTCCTGTAACAGCTTGGCTGCTACAAAAACGCAAGAATACTTTTTTATTCCCATTGGCAGCAAGCTATGTAAGGCAAAACCAATATTTCATGATGTATGTAAGGCTTATTACTGCAGCAGATGGATATTCAAGAAATTGTAACATACTCAATGACTTAGGCTAGAGCACAACTTTCTTGTGTTTCTTCCAAGAGATGTTAGGAAGTGTGCAGGAGCATGAGTACAGTGCCAGCTCCACCATCTCAGAAAGAAAACTTGTACATCACTAGATGGTTTCATTTCCAGCTTCAGCTATGAAGAGCTATGTAGAGTTAATAGTACTTCTCTTCTGGTACACAAGACCACACTATTCTGGGCTAGGGAAAACAGATCACACCTTGGCTGAATTGTCATGTTTAGGTTTTGGTTTTTGATTACAGGGCTCTTTTCACTTGCCTTCAAACATCAAGCTGGATGTTAGGATGTCTTTTCTGAAAGAGCGGTGATGCAGTGGCACAGGCTGCCCAGGAAGGTGGTGGGGTCACCATCCCTGGAGGTGTTCAGGAATGTGGAGATGTGGCACTGAGGGATGTGGTTAGAGGGCATGGTGGGGTGGGTTGGGGTTGGACATGATGATCTTAAAGGTCTTTTCCAGCCTTAGAGATTCTATGATCAATTTCTAAAGTCCAATCTTATGATGGACTGCCTATGTTTTCATTTTGCTGAGCACTTTATGGCTCGAGATCCAGTGCTCAAGAGATCCAACTGTTTCAGCAAAAGCTTCTATTTCATTGCTTTTTCAGATGAGCCCAGGATCTGCAGGGGATCCCTTTCTCCCTTTTACAATCATAGAATCATTCTGCAGGAGCACCAAGCATATTTATCTCACACAAAAAGCTATGGGAAAGTAGATGGAGTTTGACATCTCATATGCATGAGCCTGATACAACTCTGCTGACTCAGCAAAACCCTGTCATCCCAATTCAGTAGCTGCACAAGCTTTGCATCTGGTGTCTCTTTTAAGATATTATTCAGGAGCTTGCATACACTGTGATCAATCTACAGACTCCAATTTTACATTTATGACTATTAAAACAGAACCAGACTAAAATAATATCTTTATAATATGGTAACTGTTGATAAAACTTCCACAGACTGCCAGATTGCACTGGCTGGAAGAGACTCACTGAAGCCAGAGAAATATTTCCAAACAACTCCAGTTCTGCAGCTGGTTCTGCTATTGGGCCTCTTTTCAATTTTGTTCTTAGGAAAATTAATCCTCTTGAACAAGGTCTCCAGAATGTGCAACATTTAGCTGCAGTCAAAAGCAACAGAGCACATTATTCTGGATTTTTCAGGCTCTGTCTTGATTTTTTTTTTAGATTTTAATGTATTTTTGTCTCTGTAGTTGCAAAATTATTTAAGAAAGTGCTGCTGTGCTTGCAGTTCGCTTTACATTCAGATGTTCTAACTTGTTCTATCTCATCCTATTCACAATGGGAAAATTACTAGATGCTCATTGCCTGCTCTGTTTTTCAGGGCTTGTACTGGTAAATTATCTATTTTTAAGATGTTTTTTAACTTAAAGTTTGCTTAGATTTGTGTGTGTGGCATTAGCCTAAAAGAAAAATTTCCATAAACACAAAAGAGCAGATAAATGAATCACTCTATGAATATTTTGGGCAAATAAGGAAAGTGCATTATCAGTGAACTTGAAATGAATAAAAAGCAATCCCTGGTGAACCATTGGGAAGATATTGTACTATTGTAAAATCTTCAGGTATAGATGTTGGCATAATGATGATTTGCTGTAATGACACATGGAAAGGAAGAACATAAAAGACCAGAGAAAGGGGTAAATTGTAGGAGGTTGGTGCACAATAATCATAAAGTCACAGAATGGCCAAGGTTGGAAGGAAAACCTCAAAGATCATGAATCTCCAACCCCCTGCCACAGACAGGGCCACCAACCTCCCCATTTAATACCAGACCAGGCTGCCCAGGGCCCCATCCAACCTGGCCTTGAACACCTCCAGGAACAAAGCATCCACAACCTCTGTGGGCAGCTGTTCCAGCACCTCACCACTCTTGTAGTGAAAAACATCCTCCTGACATCCAACCTGAATCTTCCCTTCTTCAACTTAAAATCATTTCCCCTTGTCCAGCTGTTATCTACCCTTTCAAAGAGTTGACTGCCCTCTATTTATAGGCTCCCTTTAGGTACTGAAAGGCTGCAACGAGGTCATCCTGCAGCCTTCTTCTCTCCAGGCTGACTCAGCCTGCCTTGGTAGGGGAGGTGCTCCAGTCCCCTAATCATCTTAGTGGCCTTCTCTGGACCCTCTCCAACAGTTCCCTAATGTAATAATTGTTGCATTATTAATAGGAATTAGGAAAACAAAAAGGTAGTTTCACAGTGTTAGAGTCACTGTAACTGAAGTAGAAATAACTGCTTGCATTTTCACAAGGATGTCAGAAAACTGAGCGGAACAATAATCACAATAAGTTAACTGAATTATCCTTTTCTTTTTGGTAGCCAATCACAAAACTCTGCTCATAGAGAACAGGGCATCAGGATGAGCAGGACACCTAATGGAGTCTGTATGGAGTTTATAAACTCAGGTTTCACAGAGTGCTCAGATGTGTGAACAGAGAGCAGTTCATCAGAGACATCCAGCAAACTCTAAGTAGGCCACAGCCATTTTTCTTACTCAATCTGCCCCGAGAAAAGTGGGAAATACCTCTGAGGTGAGTGTTGCTTTATGGTCTATTTCTGCAGCTTATATTTAACATCAGCCTACAAATAATGCAACTGGTGTAACAAAGGAGGAGTATTTTACATATGAAATAACTCAAGCTCTCCAGATAAACTTTACTTACCAGTGACAGAGAAAGTTCCCCTTTCTGTGATTCTGATAAGCATTTTCTCCTTTAGCTTTCTGAATTTTTGGCATACATTTTAGAGTAGATTTACAATAGCAGAGCTACGTTACAACAATTCCAATGGTTTGGGATTTGTTGGAGTAGGGAAAAGGATGCTAAATGAAAGGATAAAACGTGATAGATAGACAGCCTTCCCAAATGTGCCAAGATACTTTATTGTCACAGTTGATCAGAGAGCATGTGTTATGAGCCCACAGAGTGCTTGAAATTGTGCAAGGCATATCTGGCAGCAGAGACTAACAGATCAAAGTTCAGCTTCAATATTTGACCTCTATGTTTGAGGCCACAGGGGCTGAGATCAGTTTCTCCCAAATTTTACATTAAAATATTACAGAATCACAGAATCGTTAAGGTTGGAAAAGACCTTCTAAGATCTTCTAGTCCAAAGACAAAGTGCTTGGCACTTTAAGAAAGATGTTTGAAGCAAGTGTTGGCCCTGTAAAGACTATAAGCAGGGAGGAAAATGTTCCCCATCACCTCTATCACACTCTCCAAACATTTCAAGATAAAGAGTATTTAGGGGGAATGGTTTTATACTGAGACAGGGGAGGTTTAGACTGGATATTAGGAGGAAGTTTTTCACTCAGAGGGTGGTGAGGCACTGGCACAGGTTGCCCAAGGAGGCTGTGGATGCCCCATCCCTGCAGACATTCAAGGCCAGGCTGGATGTGGCTCTGGGCAGCCTGGGCTGCTGGTTGGTGACCTGCACACAGCAGGGGTTGGAGCTGGATGAGCACTGTGCTCCTTTTTAACCCAGGCCATTCTATGATTCTATGATTCTATGATTCCATGATTCCATGATTCCATGATTCTATGATTTTTAGGACTCAAGTGCCCAAAAACAGAACTCTTTGCAAATCAGCAATAGAAAAGAACTGTACTTTTAAAGGTTTCTAAGAGAGATTGCCACCATTCCCCTTAAATGGAGTTCCACTGAAGCCTTGTTTTTTTTTTCACTCTTGTCTTTGCAGAGTAGAAGCAGGAAGGAAAGTGTTTCAGTTCTGCATGATTACTTTCTCCTTAAAGAGAAAAAAATATCCCTGGGGCATTTGCCATTACCATACTCATGGTAGGAGTTTGCTGGCTGTTAACTGCTTCTTGCCTTTGGGACCCTTAGCTAGTAACAGATCAGCCATTCATTCATTTCTGATAAGGCAACTGAGCTCTTTCTTTTCCATCCTTCTCAGCAGGGAAAGGATGCTGTGGTCCATAAACTTCCTAGCATTTCACAAGCACTCTGAGATTTGAAAACTGCTTGTCACACTATTGTAACAGCTTTGCAGCTATGGCAGGCCAGGCAGCAGTCACAACATTTCAAATAGTGGCCAGACAGAAACATGTCCTTCATCACACAGATCAAGAAACTTCTTGAGCTGCTACGTTGCCTGAAAATGCAACCTACAGATATGGTTCTTTGCCTCAAGGCCAAGACATTACAAATGACAGCAAAGAGCTGAAAAGAGGTTTGGCCATTACTAGAGGAAAAAGCAGGCTTAAGGAAACCTTGCAGATCAATTATGGCAGCGTCCTGCTTGTTCTGCAAGTTTGCTATGCAATTTGCAAGTGAGCTGTGGGATTGATTCTCAGTGAATGTAGACAGGAGATATATCACTAAACACTGCCATGCCGTTTAACTCCAGACATAAGACCTGTGGTATCTGATGACCCACCTGACATTGCAAGGTCTCCCAGATCCAGGCTGCCACAGACTGACAAGGTGAGTTTCATGCTGATGCTTCTGATGGTAGTAACCATTTAGGTGTTTTCTCTCAGCTCCCCTGGATGACAGAGGATGAAAATCATCTTAGTTTTGGTACACGCTACACTAACATGGTAGTTGGAATTAAAGAACCTTGTAGACGCCTTCCAGCTGAACTATTCTATTCTATTCTATTCTATTCTATTCTATTCTATTCTATTCTATTCTATTCTATTCTATTCTATTCTATTCTATTCTATTCTATTCTATTCTATTCTATTCCATTCCATTCCATTCCATTCCATTCCATCCCATCCCATCCCATCCCATCCATCCCATCCCATCCCATCCCATCCCTTCCCATCCCTTCCTGTACTGTTCAGTACTGTTCTGTCCCAGCTTGTGTTCTCCATTTGGCACATGGTAGGATCATAGACACTGACTATACTTGATTTAGTGATTGCCAACCCTGCCTGCAGCAGAAGGTTGGAATTAGGTGATGTTTGATGTCCCTTTCAAACCAAGCCATTCTATGATTCTATGTTATTTCATTTAGATGTTGTACAGAAAAGGACCTCTTTAAGTTAAAAAACGACCACATATTCAAAATTTACTTCAGAGAAAGGTGCAGCAGTTCTTGAATTAGAAGAACTCTGTCATTTCCCTCAGCAAATGCAACCTTTAGCTGTCTACAAAGGTGGCCAAGGCACAAAGACAGGAGAATTGGTGTGTTTCCCTAAAATATTGTTGATTTAACTCCAGATGATGATTCACCTGTAGTGCAAGCCCACACATTTTCAAATGGCCTCACAGGTGAAGCTTTGTTGTAATCCAAACCAAGATACGCATATCTGTGTGCTGTCTTGCCTTTGAACTCAATGAACCAAGGTGTATGGAAACAGTTCCTTTTTTTAATCACCTTCCAGTGTTTAACCTCTGCAGAGTTATCATTAACCCTTGTCATTACACAGAAGATACAGGTGATATGGAAGTGGGGTGAAAAGGGACAAGGTTTGCTTCACTAAAGTCAAATGCCAACTCCCCTGCTGGGTTCATTCCTACATCTCTGCTAACGACATTTTCATTAAGTGAACAAAACAAACCTCACAGGAAAATCATGTTTAAAGATTTATTTTTTATATAGTGTCTACAACTGGCCTCTGCTTTCTTCTCTTTTTATCAGTCTCTGCTGAGTTTTTAAACATTTGGCATTTTTTCTGAGGTTTCCTTGGACTTGTTCACAGGGGGAGGCAGATTGAACACATCTATTAAATACTTTGAGATCTGGAGCACAGTTCTGGTGACTGAAATCTGGTGTCTGGTTCCTCCCTTAAATCTCAACTAGAGAAAATATTGCTGAAAAAAACATGTTGGAAAGAAAATTCCTTCTGTATCTTACAGCATCCATAAAAAAAACTTCTTACACCATTTCCAAAAGACTGAAAATCACTATTATTTTATTCTTCTTAATACCCTTTCACAAAAACCTGTTGGGTGACTATGGAAATAAATATCCTACAACACAGTTTGCTCACTTGGATTACTAGTTTATGTTTGCTGGGACACTTTTTCCCCTGCAAGATATCAAATGCTGCTTCCTAGAAAATAAGGTTAGAAGGGAATCAGAAAACCTCTCTCCTCTCCTCTCCTCTCCTCTCCTCTCCTCTCCTCTCCTCTCCTCTCCTCTCCTCTCCTCTCCTCTCCTCTCCTCTCCTCTCCTCTCCTCTCCTCTCCTCTCCTCTCCTCTCCTCTCCTCTCCTCTCCTCTCCTCTCCTCTCCTCTCCTCTCCTCTCCTCTCCTCTCCTCCCTTCACCTCCCCTCTCCAATTAGCAAAAAAAAAAAAAAAAAAAAAAAAAAAAAAAAAAAAAAAAAAAAAATCCCCAAATTCCCCTCTCCTTCATTCTTAACTACATCACATTTGCCTTCCAATCATGAAGTGGTTCCTGGGCTTTCTCCATGCCTTCAGATGATTTACACATGAGGAGCTGAAATCAGAGAATAATTCTACTTTTTACAAATTATGTAGACCATACCCTGCATCTCCCACTGCTTTTTCATGTTCTTCTTTGACTTCATGTTCTCAGAGAACATGGCACAGAAGGTTTTATTTCACTGGTAATAAAATGTTCATGATGAGGAGGTTGGGACGTCTAAGCAAGAGCACAACATTTATTCTTCAGTGTAACTCAGCTTTGCTATTTACTTTTTGGTTAAACTTTTCCACTGAGCATTATGCAATCATCAATGCTTGTTGGTGCACTGACTTTCTTGGTAAGCTGAACACTTAGACTATCAGCAAAGGTGTAATTCTTGGACTCCCCATTCTGTTGAAGCATAAATTGGACCACTGACAGAAAGATGCTCTCACCCTCCTTCTGCTCACCTGTCTGCTCACTCCTGTCCACCTACACCATATTTTAGCAAGTAATGCCACAAGCATTTCTGTGACCACCATTTGGATGGCTCAAGAAATGTCTTGCATTAAATAACCCCAAGAAAATGTGATTAGTTTTATTCTGGATCACCTTTCTCTCCCAATTTAAGGCTGCCTACGTGAATGTGACGATTTGATTGAAAAGTTGGCAGAGAATGGAGTTCTCTTGGAGGGAAGTATGAGTTCATCTCTACTGGCAACAGTGGCAGCTGAAGCTGGCTGCGAAACTATGGGCCCTGGCTGATGGCCCACACACACAATCACAGAATCACAGAATCACAGAATCACCCGGGTTGGAAGGGACCTCAAGGATCATGTAGTTCCAACCCCCCTGCCTAGCAGGGCCACCAAACATACACATTTAGATCAGGTTGCCCAGGACCCCGTCCAACCTGGCCTTGAACACGTCCAGGGACGGGGCATCCACAACCTCCCTGGGCAGCCCGTTCCAGGGCCTAACCACTCTCCTCGTAAAGAACTTCCCCCTAACATCCAACCTAAATCTTCCCTCCTTCAACTTGGATCCATTTCCCCTAGTCCTGCTATTGTCAGCCCTTATGAAGAGTTTACTCCCCTCCTGGGTGTAGGTTCCCTTCAGGTATTGATAGGCTGCAATGAGGTCGCCCCGCAGCCTTCTCTTCTCCAGGCTGAACAAGCCCAACTCCCTCAGCCTGTCCTCATAGGGGAGGTGCTCTAGCCCCCTGATCATCTTAGTCGCCCTCCTCTGGACCCTTTCCAAAATCTCCATGTCTTTCTTGTACTGAGGGCTCCACACCTGGACACAGTACTCCAGATGGGGCCTCACAAGAGCCGAGTAGAGAGGGACAATCACTTCCCTGTCCCTGCTGACCACCCCTCTCCTGATGGAGCCCAGGATCCCATTTGCCTTTCGAGCTGCCAGAGCGCACTGCTGGCTCATGTTGAGTCTCTCGTCCATCAGGACCCCCAGGTCCTTCTCTGCCGAGCTGCTCTCAAGGACCACTCCTCCCAGCTTGTACGGGTGCCTGGGGTTCTTCCGGCCCAAATGCAAAACCTTGCACTTTGCCGTGTTGAACCTCATTAGGTTCACCCGAGCCCAGCTTTCCAGCCTGTCGAGGTCCCTCTGAATGGCATCCCTTCCTTCCACCGTATCAACCGCACCACTCAGCTTGGTGTCGTCAGCAAACTTGCTGAGGGTGCACTCAATTCCCTCATCGATGTCATTGATAAAGATGTTAAAGAGCACCGGTCCCAAGACAGACCCTTGGGGGACACCACTTGTTACCGGCCTCCACCTGGACATAGAGCCATTGACCATCACCCTCTGTCTGCGGCCTTTCAACCAATTGCTTATCCATCGGGTCGTCCACCCATCAAATCCACTTCCCTCCAATTTGGAGATGAGGATGTGGTGGGGGACCATGTCAAAGGCCTTGCTCAGGTCCAGGAAAATGACATCGGTCGCCTTCCCTTCGTCCACCAATGCCGTCACTCCATCATAGAAGGCCACAAGATTAGTTAGGCATGACCTTCCTTTGGTGAAGCCGTGCTGCCTGTCTCGGATCACATGCTCATTCTTTATGTGATCGAGCATGTTGTCCAGGAGGATCTGTTCCATGATTTTCCCAGGCACGGAGGTGAGACTCACCGGCCTGTAGTTCCCCGGGTCCTCCCTGCTCCCCTTCTTGTATATGGGAGTGACGTGACCCTTCCTCCAGTCGTCCGGGACCTCACCTGACAGCCACGACTTCTCAAATATGATGGAGAGCGGCTCGGCAACCACCTCAGCCAGCTCCTTCAGGACCCTGGGATGCACGCCATCCGGCCCCATAGACTTATATTCATTCAGTCTAAGGAGGCACTGTCGGACTTGCTCTGCCCTTACAGTGGGGAGGGATTTACCTCCTTGGTCCCCACATAGAGGTTTGGGGATACAGGGCTCAGGGACGTGAAAAAGACTAGAATCCTGGCCACCAGTGAAGACCGAGGTGAAGAATTCATTCAGCACCTCAGCTTTTTCTTCATCTGTTGAAGCCAGTTCTCCTTTTAAATTTACCAAAGTAGGTACACCCGTTTTGGCCTGTCTCTTCTGGCCAATGTACCTGTACAATGAAGTTATGGACTTCAAAGAAAACTGACAAGAGTGGACAGGCATTGTAATAGGCTGCTCGGGGATGTGGTCAAGTTGCCATCCCTGAAAGTACTTAAGAGACGTGTAGATGTGGAGAGGTATGGTTTATTCCTGGACCTTGTCATGTGGTGATTGGACTTGATGATTTTATTGGTCATTTCCAACCAAAATGATTGGTTGTATGCTTAATGTACAGAGTCTTCAAGTAAATGGGGATGATGTCCATTAAGGCCTTAATAATCCAGCTGCAACCAGCTGACCACAGTGCTTGGAGGAATGATTTGGCTGTCCAGCAGACCTGATATAATAAATTACATGAAAAAAGACATTGAACTGCAGCAAGAAGTCATTGTAAGTCAAACGAATGGCTTCCTTTCTGTGTGTGGCATACTGCTCAAATCTTTGTAATATTTACTTGCAAATAGGAGCCAAAGAAGCATCAATCCAAGCTTGATACACTCACACAATGACAGACAACTGAGCGAGGTGAAACAAAACATCTGTAGCTGCTTGCTCTTTGATGTGTGAAAAAAAGAATCCAGATAACTGGCTTAAACTTCACACTCTACTTGGACAGAGTTAAAATTCATTGACAACCTCATTTTAAATCATCAGGCAAGGATGTAAGGGGTTTGGGATCACTTCCCAACTCTATAACAATCTGTTTTCTTAACCCCCATCAAGTCACTTAATTTCTCCATGACAATGCTCACCATCTGTAAGACATTTTTTTTGCCTGACTCGTTTGCTAAGAAACTGAACTGTTGAAGTAGGAGCCATAAATCTTACCCTAACTTCAGTACTGAGAAAAAAAAGCCCACCACATTGTTCTCAGTGAGGTGTTGTAATTTAGTTTTCATCTTTGTTACAGTTTTCTTTAGACTGAGTGAATTTACTAGCATGAAGGACAGGGTGTCAACAGCAAACCCGGACATATCATGAACCTATTTCCCCGCCCCAGTTCTCATTGTTTATGTTAATTTAATTTCAAGAAAGCAAAAAACAAACGAACGAACAAACAAAAAAATTCTGATCAGCATTGCTAAGTTTGGATATGGACTTGTGGGCTGTTTCTTCCCATTCTCCACCTTTCTTTTGCCTTCCCATTGCTTTGTTGTTGTTTTTCCGTCCAATAACAATTTCCTTTTCAGGGAATCCTATAGTTAGGTTTTCTCAAGAGTCCAATAAGATTTACTCATAGCTTCCCTTTGGGTGACCTTGTGTTGCTGAAATCAATGTTGCAAAAGTAGACAACCACTAAAAAATATACCAAAGATGCATGTAAGCAAATTTTACTATAGGACTGGGACTTTGGGGGTTTTCTACTTTCCTTTTTATAATATGGTTCTAAATTAGGCTTTGCCCTCCCAGATTCATCAGACCATAATGCGATTGCATGACCACAGGTTACACATCCTACAGAATAAATGAATTTTATTTAAATTTGGGGCAGGCGTAGAGAAGTAATTCCTTTTATAAGCAGAAGAAAATGGAAAAGAAAAGCAGTTCCATGAGCAGCAGATCTTATGGAGTTTCGTCTCCTGCAGCTCCATCCTTCCTGTTTCTTTGGTAAGGATTTCACTCTGCAGCATATTGCATGAGAGTGGTTCTTTCCTGGAATTTTTCCTCTTCACACAGCAACATATTTTCACAAAACTTGCCGTAATTTTGTATTTACAGAACTTTTGTCCAGCTGTTAAAGTTATTTAAAATTGAGCAACAGGTTCAAAAGTTACTGAGACAACATCTGACAGTCCTGACAAGCAAGTAGACAAGGACAGGGTCCAAACAGATCTGTAATAGAATTAAGTAAGTGTACTGCTGTAAAATAACTGTAATAGATTTTATTATTCTGATGAGGAAGAACAGAACTAAATATGATTGATACAGATTTTTCTTGAATTTTCCCTTAATACTGCAAAACACCAATATTTATCAGTGCTTCCCTCATTTTTTCTATTCATCAGCAAAGTAACAGCCATAGGAATTGTTCATCAGTGTATGAAGGTCCCCATTATCCTTGAGTTTCACTTCTGATACCTGCAGTTTCCTTGCAGCTTCTCACCAGAGCATAAGTAAAATACAGCTGGAACTACACAGATTCCAAGATCAAATGTTGCATTTTGCTGAGATAGAAAAGTATAATAAGAACTGCTGGTGTAGAAAATAGCCCTGCCACAATTTCTATCACCTCATTTTAGCTATCTAGAAATTCTGCTCTAAAGCAGTCATCCAGGCTCCCTCTAGAGTCCGTGATGAGAGATCAGCTTCTCCAGAGAGCAGGCTTGAGTAGGTCTCTGTGATGAACCAATCCCATGGTACAATTAGTTTAGACAGATTACAACCTTTAAATGATTAAATTTAACTGTATCTATTTCCTTGTACTACAAAAGAAGGCTGTAAAACCCTATAAAACATGTGTGTCACAAATACAGTGAAGCCTAAGGTCAAGGAGTCAATAATTCAGCCAGTGCATTAACCCAGACTGCTAGACCCCAGGCAAGGGCACAACTATTTTGGGTAACCAATAGTCAATCCAAATGTGACATTCAGTGATGATTCTAGAGCAGTTTCTGAATTCAGCTCAGTGCCCTTTGTCATAAGGTAGTCCATCTCTGGAAAATTAGAAATCATGGAGATTCCTCTGAAGTCATACAGCAGCAGGAGGAGATCATAGAACCATAAAATGGCTTGGGTTGGAAGAGACCCCAAGGATCATCAAAATGAATTTGTTTGTTTAAAGAGCATGTTTAAAGAACATGCTATGGGGACAGCATGCATGCTTTAGTCAATCTTGACAGTGCATTTCATCTAACAGTAATGAGTCACTGAGGTTCTCCTTTCTGGTAGGCAATAGAGAAGCATCATAGTGAGTGTTCTGGAACTGTAATCCACTCAGACCCCCCAGGATTAGAAACCCTCAGATGAGTATTGAGAAAGTGAAGGCGTAATTGACCACTATCACACAACAGCCTCAACTTTGAGAAGGGCAGATGATTTCTTTATGTTAGATCACTGAGTAAACACAAAATAGTCATAAAGCTGGGATGTTCAGCAATAATACTATAGAACAGTGAGGTTTTGTTTGTTTGTTTGTTTGTTTGTTCCTTGATGGTGTTTCTTAATACAAAGTCATTGCTTTTAGAAACCAGGCTAAAAGTTAGAGTGAATTAAACCTGGCTTAGAGCAAAACACAGTTCACAGGAACTGACACGTGGGATTAACTGAACAAACATTGGTTGTCTAAAATATCAGATTTTCCTCTTTGCAGATTGCAAAGAGTACCTGGTCAAAGGTTTTCTCAAAGGATGGCATCTCACCAAGTCACCTTCTGGAAATGCCTGCAGCCTTCCACGAACTCTCAATTTGACTGGACATCTAACTTTCAGACTTATAACCTTAGGTGATATCACTTAATCTTTGTGTTTAAGTAGCACTACTAGGACCAAAAGGACTACTCACATTGTTACCTTTAAAGCTGGTAATGAACTGTTAATCTT
This sequence comes from Tetrao urogallus, assembly GCF_951394365.1. NCBI lineage: Eukaryota > Metazoa > Chordata > Aves > Galliformes > Phasianidae > Tetrao > Tetrao urogallus. The sequence continues at coordinate 48,071,994 of NC_136820.1, read as the reverse complement.
CTTTTCTACCTTCAGGAACACTGGCTGTTGTAAGAGAATGACAAGTCTAGAGTCTTTTCACTTGCAGTTGACTCCTAAATATTCCTATACCTTCACTTTTGGATGACTGAACATCTGGCTGAACCTCATCTCTAATTTTATCTCTCTTTATATGCAAGTTGAATCCCACCTGCAGTAACTGTCCTACAGGAAGTCTCACAGGAAAAAGTTTTCTTAGGTTTGTGTTTAATGTCATTCAAATCCTAAACAAGAAGCTAAATTTCCTGGCTTTATATCCTAGGAAGAGACAGGCATTATTCCATTCTACAAGCAAAGACCTGATTAAAGTGTTGCCAGACTTAATCAGTAAATTGATGGCAAATCTCTGCTGTCTCACTACAAACAAAGCCAATACAAAAAAGGCTTATTGACCATTTGATCCAGCTCCATTTATTTCAGGAAAAGTTGTTACAGAACATGTAAGGAAATGTATGCTGCTGCATATTCAAGCAATTGTCAAAGTGTCAGCCCCTATTATACCTGAAGGTTCATTTCCAGTCCCCTCGGATGGGCAGAGACCAACTTTTTCATTGCAGCTGCAAAGTACTTAAGGCCAATTTATACTCAGTGACAAAACTGTTCCCTAGTTCACTTTTCCTTCCCCACCCTTCATCCACTCATCTCACACACAGGCAAAGGTTTATGGTCTGCCCTGAGATGTTCTGCTTGACAGATGCAGTTCCTGTCCCCACCAGTTCAGACGAGACCTTGGGGCTGCCTCCTTGGATGCACTTGTGCATGCCATTGGACTGTACCCTCACGAAAGCAATGAAATGCAGATTTTTAGCAACCAGCACAGATTTTTAGCAGCAAGCACTTGGGCAACTGGCTTAGTGAATTGCTAGACACTGATTCACCTCTTCTGGAAATGGATTAGTTCCAACTAGTTGAATATCTCCAGGCAAAGCTCAGTTAAAAATTGCTGACATCTCACAGAAATGTTGAACCAACTTTCTATTTCAAGACCTCTGTCTATGTAGCATATCACCCACTGTTTTTTTTCAAGGCTATTTGTTGGGAGCAGGGATCTTGATGATTATCCTTTTCTGAAATCATAAATTCCTTCCTTTATTAGCTCACTAGAAACTCTCTTGGAGTTAATGAGTATAGAATGTCTTCAACTGGAGCCTGAGCAACAGCAGGGGATGGACAGAAAAACGAGATCAATTTCACCTAACTTTAGCCATCTGAAATTAAGTTCTCTACTTTAAAGTAATTCTCTCTACTCCTTCTAGAGACTTTAGTTAAAGAAGACAGCACTGACTTTCAACCCCACCCAAGGATAAGCATCTGAGATACCCTAGAAATATATCTTTAGTTCAGGCTGAAGCTGAGAAGGTGAATTTTGCTTTTATTTTGGACAATAATTATATTATTTACAGTACTACAGAAGGTCTCTTACCTCTCAGCTAAAGATTTGCCTCTCTCTGGAAGTTAGGATCAGTAATCAGTTCTTCCTTTTCTCTTTTTAGATATTTTCTCCCCACATTTGTGTCATTAGAATTCCATTCCTTTTTCTCTACTGCCACTGTTTGACATAAAAACTGTTCTGTTTGTCTTCATTATCTCCTTGCCACTGCATGTGTATGACTGCATACAAATGCTCATGAGTAAATAAAGACTAGGCACGTGCATGTGGAATCTATACATGATTCAATTTATCACATTACTTGGAGAACAAGGAAAGAAAGAGAAGAAAGCTCATAGAAGTATGCTCAGCCTTGTTCCATTCTTCAGAACCAATCCCAAACATCTCCACTTGAAGATTTCCAATGGAAAAAAACATTAGATGCAATGAACAGAACAACAAATGCAACCGCCCAGCGCATGGGGCAATGACATTACTCTTGCCTAAGGAGACTCTGGTATTTTGACATTTGTTTTCCTCCCTAATTGGAACAAAGTCAAAATACTTAAACGTTCCTGGAGGGAAACATTTCAGTTTGGTAAGGTCAACATTTCATCTCAACACAAGAGATTGACATCAGTGGGAGACCGAGGAAATGCATCCCTTTCGTTTAACGTTACCCATGGAATCAAGCTCACACCACATGGAAGATGTTGCTTTAGGCCTCTCCTTTTGCCCTGATCCCTGTGGGCCCAGCACTTTGGAAGTGCTCTTTCTCCAACGATGCGTAGCGTTTTTTGTTTTTCTTTCTTTGTTGCCTCAAATGGCCTGAGCTCAGAGTGGGCTGCCAATACGATACAGTTTTTTTCTATGACTTCATGCTTATAATCATGGGATACAATACTGACTTCTTCCCTAGCTCTGACCATCTAGACCCTTCTGCTACAAACACCTGCTGTCTCGCTGGAGGATCAGAAGGATTCAGTCTGAATACACGTCACTACCATTGCAATGCCTCAAAGGATCTGCCTGGGATCCTCTCCAGACTGGCAGGAGTCCCCCCTAAAAGCAGTTTCCAGTCTTCCAATTCCACATGGATTTGCTGTATGGCACAAAGTATCTCACAAAACAGGAAATGCCTACCTTTTGGATAGTAAATCCCACCCTTACTGTTACTTAGGATAAGAAAACAACGAGCCTCATTCTAGACAAAACTAGATTTAGAGATGACAGAAAGCAATACTTAAATTGCAACTGCACAAATCTGTTGTGGCCAGCTCCCATATTTACCATGCTTTTACAAAACCATTTGTCTCTCTATAGACCCAGATGGCCAGGGGCTCCATTTGTCTCACGGCTTCTGGCAGAGCAAGGCACACACATCGTTCTTTCCTCAGCTGCTCTGGAATTAATGAACATTGATTCCTTTCCATTTATTAGGAGATAAGATTTAACTTCTTTGCTCACTAAGTCTTGTTTCCTGTGACACCTGCAGCTTGTTTCAGGTTCTACTTCAGTTCTTCCACCCACTCTGATAAATGAGTTAATTGCATCCTGAAAAAGTGAAAGCAAATGATAGTTCACTGCTTAGATCACTACATCCATATCAGGCCTCATCTAGGATTCTGTAAACTATACTTTTGGGATTGGGTCAGCCTGTGGCCAGAGCTGGGCATCCAAACTCTTCCATAGATCCTTATAAACACAGCAGAATGTCACCTACAGGACACCCTGACACCACAGAGGTGCTGAAGAAAATTAAGTATACTGAGTAGCTCTCACTTCAGTGAAGAAAAATTGAGAAACATGACTTGCTCGAGTTCTTGGACGATGGAAAGAAGATCATTTCCACTGTTGTAAAGAAACAAAATAAGAAAGAAGTCAATGAAGTGAAAAACCCCATGGAGACAGGATGAGACTGCTATGGAAATTTCTCCTGATCCTTCAGTTGAACTGGATCCTTTTTAATTAAATTTCACTGTAAGATCTAATCTGGCACTCAAAAGGAACAAGTCAATCTGTATGACTGGCCACAGATAAAGTTCCCTGCCTGAGCTCCAGCATCACTGAACTATCACTGAATAGTAGAAAAAGTAAATACAAAAGGGACCTCAAGACATCGTCTGATCTCCCCCCCAGCTTAAATTAAGAACAACTCTACCTCAACTGTCCCTAACACATTTATTTAAGCTCGGGGTTGGACTCGATGATCTCTGGAGGTCCCTTCCAACCCCTACAATTCTGTGATTCTGTGATTCTTTTTCTTCCAAACATCCCAAATGGAGAATATTACCTTGCACATAGGCAGCAGAGGATAAAGTTCCACCCATTGAGAATCTCCCAGTCAGGATCACACACAGAAAAGTGGAGATAAGGGTAAAGAAAGAATACCCACTAGTCCCCAGCAGTCCTAACAATAAGAGTCTGGTCCCTCAAATACAATACGTGACTTTATTCTTCTCACAGTCCTTCACACTGAGAAATAGTCCAGAAGAAGACAATGCCAAAGACATCTCGGTGAGAAATGTCTCAATTTAAAGATCTCATACTGAAAGATAGAAGTTCATTGTCCATGAGTACACCAATATTGAAGAGCAGGATCCTTGATTTGGAAAATTTACTATAAAAAGAAATTTAATTCAACACTCATTTCTGCTAAACTAGCACCTTCCCCTTCCTTCCTTCCTTCCTTCCTTCCTTCCTTCCTTCCTTCCTTCCTTCCTTCCTTCCTTCCTTCCTTCCTTCCTTCCTTCCTTCCTTCCTTCCTTCCTTCCTTCCTTCCTTCCTTCCTTCCTTCCTTCCTTCCTTCCTTCCTTCCTTCCTTCCTTCCTTCCTTCCTTCCTTCCTTCCTTCCTTCCTTCCTTCCTTCCTTCCTACATTTCTCTTCCATTCTGATCCCTTATTCTTATGCTTAGCTGAGTAACACCGTTGAAATATACAAAAGCCAGCCTCCACAATTTCCTCATGCAGCAAAAAAAAAAAAAATATTAAAAATTATGGTGTGTAACCATACAGTATTCTGATTCATTTTATAGACAGTCTCCAGGAAGTGTAGAGCAATGTAATGGAGCATGAGGATGAATCTCAGTACTGTCTGAAGAAAGGATGTTTAAGGGCTAACCCATTTCACAGATGCAAGGTATAAAACATTAGTAAAAATTTTTGAATGCAATATTAGAAAGATGCATTTCATGTACATTTAAAGCGTTTTCATCATGGAGCTTCTGCCAACAAAATAACTGTTACATCTTACTTTCCTAACTGATAACTAATTGCTTCTTATATCACTGGTAGTGATGTGTTGTTGGATCCTTTAAGGCTGACAGATTATTATAGACACAATACTGGAGTTCTTTAAGAAAACTTATGAGAACATCTTTGAAATGTCTTTATTAAAAGCAATAGCATCTTTTCTAAATGGTGGATGGCAGCTGGCTGTGTGCCCTCACAGCCCAGAAAGCCAGTAGAATCCTGGGCTGCATTCAAAGCAGTGCAGCCAGGAGGGTGAGAGAGGGGATCTGCCTCTCTGCTCTGTGCTGTGGACCTCATCTGGAGCACTGTGTCCAGATGTGGAGTCCTCAGTATAGGAGAAACATGGACCTGTTGGAACACATCCAGAGAAGGATCACAAAGATGATCCAAAGGATGGAACAACTCTACTCCAAGGACAGGCTGAGAGAACTCACTGCAGGACTGTTCAGCCTGGGGAAAAGAAGGATCTGGGGAGAGCTCAGAGCAACTTTGAGGTGTCTATGGGTGGATATAAGAAACAAGGGAACAGACCGTTGGTCTGTTGTGATAGGACAAGGGGAAATTGTTTCAAATAAAAGAGGGGAGATTTAAACTGGATGTAAGGAAAAAGCTTTTTTATAAGCTATCCTTATATAGTAAGGATAGTCAGGCACTGGAAGAATTGCCCAGAGAGGTGGTGAATGCTCCAATCCCTGCAGACACTCAAGGTCAGGCTGGACAGGGCTCTTAGCACCTGATGGAGCTGTGGGTGTCCCTGTTCATTGCAGGGGAATTCAACCAGGTGGCCTTTGGAAGGGTCCCTTCCAACTCTAAAGATTCTGATTCTGTGATTAAATGGAAGAAATCAGTGTCAGTGTATGAATTTGGAGAATGTGTTGCTGGATAGTGAGGATGTTTTATTTGGAATCAGTGACCTGAGCTCCCAACACAGCCAATTAAGTCATCTACACTCAAACCCTTGTATTAAAAAACAAAGAAAACAGCTTGAACACATAGTCCACTCTAGACTGTCATTTGCTTCAGGGAGCAGGGTATCCCTTGATATTTGCCAAGAAATGTGACTCATTTTAGGATCTTAAGAGGTTCAGTGTACAGGAAGAAGAGCACATGCATAGACACACATACAAGTATTTCCACTCAGGCTTTACAGGGCATCTAATTCTCATGGGCATTGACTCAGAAGCTTGACTTAATAACACAGATGGCTGGAAAGCCCATACATCCTCTGCCTACTGTTGCAATGTAATTTGCCTATTTTTGTGCATGAGATACTAACCAGTCCTTGCTTAGCAAAGTCATGAATGCTGTCAGAAGAACTCCTCAGGCGTAAATGGAAAAGCTACAGATGTAATGAAATAATTTGTCAGTGTGGATGGGGATAAGAGGTTGTAGGAAGTTTTGCTTGCTATTTAGAAGAACTCAACTTACTTTTACTACCCCCTGGCTTGAAAGGATAGGAAAAACTAGAAGGCACAAAAGGGAAATAAAATACATTGCTTGCTCATTAGCAGAAAGAAACAACCCAGAAAGCTGTCCAACAGATGCTCTCCAAACCACTTGTAGTTCTGAAGAGACCAGAAAGGAGCATGCAATTTCTCTTTTGGAAATTTGTACCCAGATGACAGACGTGCACTTGCACAAAGCCAGACAAAATAAATCTTTTTTTTTTTTTAATTAAAATATTACTGATCTTCCAGTGATTTTGTAACAGCTTTTTTTTTTTCCTTTTTGCTGAAGGAGGCCAGTAAGTTTTTCATCCATCACAACTCTTTCTTTTCTAAATAGCAGACAATAGGAGAATATAAAATTAACCATTTCTCCACCTGTGTCTCGAACTCAGAAGGCTGGGCAGAGAATGGGTTTCCTGGATAGCATGGCTCCTCCACTTCTTGGCATCTTCCTTGGCTACTCATTGATAAATAAGATATCTGAAGGGACATTTCTCAGGCTGTGAAATGCCCCCACTCAACAGATATCCTTAGAGCATGCATCAGTTTTCTGAGCAACACAATTCAGTAAATAACTCTCTCAAGATTGATTGTAATAAGAAAGCTTGAGTTTTGCAAAGGAAAAATTATAACCTGCTCGATATAAAATTTAGAACGGGCGATTTCGACCCAAACCAAGTTTGATATTAGGAACAATTTCTTCTCAGAAAGAGTGGTAATGCAGTGGCACAGGCTGCTCAGGGAGATGGTGCAGTCACCATCCCTGGAGGTGTTTAAGAACAGTAGAGATGTGGCACTGAGGGACGTGGTCAGTGGGCACGGTGGGGTTGGGTTGGGGTTGAATGTGATGGTCGGGGTCTCTTCCAACCCAAATTATTCTATGATTCTATGAGAAACAGAAGGCAAACATCAATTCCTACTTTTTTAGGCAGGAAATCTCATACTTGTCTCTGCTTCCACAAAGCATGGAGATAATTGTGTCAGGTGTCCCCAGAACTGTTGCTTCCTTCTGCTGTCTAAGGCTGAAGACTCCTTGTCACTATAACATTGAACATCCCTTCTACAGCAGGAAAAAAAGCATCTCCTTCACAACAAGGCTTCCCATCAAAATTTGTAGGCTTGATTGTCTGAGAATATGTTGTTCCTTATGGCTGACTTGCTGCTAAAAGTGTTCACAGATACAAAGAGCCCACTAAAAGTATTTGATATAGCAAATTCTCAGCTACAAAGCATTATTCTTCAACTCAGCCACTACCATTATCTATGAACTGTTGCCAGCAATGAACAAGAGACTGCACGCCAACTTGTAAAATCTGCATGGTTGTCTAGAATGTGGCATGTCTTTCACATTGCTGTCATCAGTGTCTCACTGTGCTCACACCCACTGTTTGGTCTCTATAAACATTCAGCAAGCATCAATGAATTTCAGTGAGTGCCATTTTTTCCTCATGGGGGAATTCAATGACATCCTTTTGCTTCATATGCACTTCTATGTCAGACATTATTTTGTCAATACCTCTCTACTGTTGTCTGTCACATGGCAACAAAATTTAATGGGATGTTGGTGGGAAGGTTCAACCTCTACTGCCATATTACCAACACCTACCTCTGACATTGTGGTCTTTCCCTGGACTGGGCTACAATCCTATTCAGGACAAAAGCTGAGGATCTTCCTGTACTCTCTGAGGAACCAAATGAAAGATTTCATTCAGTGCACCCAGCACACCCAGCAAGCTGGAGCAGCCTCACAAAGAGAGCTTGTTCCCATCTCACCACCAGCTCTGCAGGTTTCAGGCCATCACCTCTGAGCTGAAATGGACTGAGCACTTTGGGGAAAGCTTTACCCCCAGGGGAAAAATCAGCTCAGAGAACGTGAGGCTGCTCATGAGAGTCCCTCACATGCTTCCCACACGCTCAGTCCAACAAGTTGGATGGATATCAACAAAGCTTTATGAGGGCAAGATGATACGTGCTGGCGTACGGTACCAGGGAACAGGTTACAAGCTCAGCAACTGCAAAATAAACAAACAAACAAATAAATAAATATGATTAAAGAAAAAAAGAAAAAAACATCAGAAATTATCTCATCCTTCCCCTATCTGACTCAGCAAGGATCTCTCACGGCTATCGATAAGCAGGCTCTGGCTTCTGACATCCTGTTTTGCACCCTGCCTGGTATCAGGTGGGGGCTGATTGCTCCAGTCTGATCTCTGGAATAGAAAGTAAACAAAAATGAATAAATAAACACGCCAATTAATTAATTAGTGATGGTAATTGAAATGGAAACTAAAAATCATGAAAATAAAAGATAGAACCAATTATTACTTACAAAGAAGGCTTTATCTGGCAGCAAAAGTCGCAGTCTCGAGGGTCCCTCCAGATGTGCAGTTGATGCTGCTCTATCCTGCAGTACACCCAGCTTCAGGCCCTTTCCCACAGGCTCTAAAAGAAATCTGAAAAGCAAGACGGGCTCCTGCTACACC